>NW_014575278.1:0-92882 GCF_000527765.1 Bipolaris victoriae FI3
CCCCCCCCCCCCCCCCCAAAAAAAAAAACACAATGTTACTATTGCTAGTATATGCCTCTTTCTCTCTCTCATCAAAACACCAAAACACCCCAGGAAGTATCAAAAAAGATAGCCTCCCAAAAGAGACCAGCTCTTGGAGAGAAACAAAAAAAAAGAAGAAGCCGCCCCCCCCCCCTTCTATCAAGTCATAAGCCATATACACACACACAAAACTCTTGTACAAACCACATATAGTAGACACACAAACCACACATATACCTCACCCAAAAGGCTCTTCGTTCGAGCAAAAACTTTTTCAGCTGTCGACGGCCATACCAGCATTACCGCATTCAGGCCCCCACATATCTCCGACTCTGAAGCCTAGGGGAAACGGATCCTCCTCATCCACGACGACCTGTCTGTAACCCGAGATCCAGGCGCGGCCCCTGACGCGGGGTAAGATAGCGTCGTAGCGGCCAACCTTTGTGGTACCGACGATGCTGCACTGGAACTTAGTGCCGATGATACTCTTGTGGGTAAAAGTTTCGCCCACGGCCAATTGACCGCGTGCATGCAAGACGGCCATGCGCGCCGAGGTACCGGTGCCGCAAGGGCTGCGATCGAGGCGGCCAGGCGACACGACGACCGTGTTTGTGGCGGTCTTGACTTTGGCGGGGAGCTCGTCGGGCGAGGGTGATGATGATGATGATGAAACAAGCTCGACATGGACAGGCTCTGTAAACTGCATCGTTGATACGCCGCGGATCCCGTTGTTGAGCGGATGCACCGGCTCGTAAATGTCTTGCACGCTCTTGCGGATGGCCTCGCCAATGCGAATTAGATCCGCCCCGTGCTGGTGCGAGATGCTCAGGCCGACGGCGTCGGCGGATACAATGGCGTAGTGCATGCCGCCCCAGGCTACGTCGACGGAGATTTCGCCTATGCCGGGTACGTAGACGGGCACGTCGAGTTCGTAGACAAATGAAGGGACGTTATCGAATTCCACGCTGAGGCACTTGCCGCCGGCGCAGCGGGCGCGGACGCGCACAAGCCCCGCTGCTGTGTCGAGTACGACTTTGGTCTCTGGCTCCTTCATAGCGATACGGCCAGTCTCGAGTAGTACCGTCGTGACGCAGATTGTGTTGCTGCCGCTCATGGTTGCGTATTCATCGCTCTCGAGGGTGAGGAAGCCTGCGTCGGCTTCTGGGTGGCACGGTGTGAGCAGCAGGTTCATACATTGCGAGACGCGCCCTCGCGGCTCTTGCATGAGTAGTTGTCGATAATGGTCGGCTTTCGACTCAAAGTGCACCAGCTTTTCGTACATGGTGTTGCAGTGCATTGGGTCTGGTATTCCGCTGATAATAACGTCGCCGATTTCGCCCTCGGCGTGCACGCACACTATCGAAATAGGGAGGTCGGGTGTGGTCAACATCGTGGGTGGTAGGGCGTATGTGTGTGTATCTGTATGTGTGTGTATCTGTATGTGTGTGTGGCGACTATGTGGAATATGGTGGTTATGTATTTAAATAGGTATGTGGTGTTGGTGGATGATCAGCCTTATATGTAATTGTGGAAAGTAGAGCGCCAAATGAGGCAATTTAAGAGCGGTCAAGACACTATAGGCCACGAGACTTGCCGATGAGGTGAGATTCTAACTTTTTTCCAGAATGTTGCATTCCGACGATCATCCAAATCCGGATTCCGAAACTACTCGGTGTGACTTAATCCTATCCCAATCAGTCCCTGCCACATCATTCAAGGGGAAACTACTATGCGGTGTGTTTATACTATTAGGAAAGTTGCGCATCGGCCAAGATCAGCAGACGCGTATCTTTCCTCCAATCCTCAAGGCGGGCCGGAGTAGGGCCATTTCCCACGTTGCCTGAAAAAATGGTCCGAGCCGGTTTCAGGTCATCGTCGTCCAGTCAAAAGTGTGTTCGAGTCGTGGGCGGTCAATTAGGTGCTAATCTCATTACAATTATTTGGTCTTGACAAGACAATCTTTGCCGATTCCCCGCCATATTACAAGTCAATCCCGCTACCCCGAGCGAGACCGTTATACCCAAAATTTCCGATGTAACAGCGAGGGCGAAGAATGTTAATGTACAAGCGAAAAAAATGCCCCCAGTGCATCGCCGATGACGTAGTGGCCTGAATCGCCTACTAGACCTTGGCACCCCCCATAATCTCATTCGTAACGACATTTCTAAATTCTTGGCCAACGTGTCAATTGTCTTCTCTCCATCTTTGCGGCTAGCGAACTTTTTTGGGCTCGTCGGATGAATACGTGCGGTCGTCGCTGCCACCCTCGACTTCCAGGACCATCTTGTCGACAGCTTCGGCCTGCTTCTTCCACTCGCTCTGGCACATTTTAAGTTCTTTTTGGAAGAGCTCGTCGTTGGGCTTCCTGTAGCTTCCACCCAGACGATCCCAGAGAGTGGTAAACTGTCCGTAGTTGTAGTTGAAGTACAGGTGGTGCATGGTGTGACAGGCAGCTCCATTGATAATGGCCGAGTTGTGCGCATACTCGCCGTCATGAATCAAGACAGTCCAGATGTTGACAGTAACAAATAGGAGGACATAGGCAAACTTGGACAGCGGGAACAGGAATGGGAAGATGTGGTAGGGCAGACCCTGGGCATAGCCGTCCAATGGGTGGAAAGCGTGCGAGGCATAGGGAGTTGGCATGATCCACTTGTGGTGTGGCTTGTGGATGTGCTTGTAAATGAGAGGGTGGTGGAGATAGCGGTGAATCCAGTAGATAAGCGAGTCGGTGAAGAAGAGGAAAAATGGAAATTGCAAGTAGTTGTACCACAATCCCGGACCCTGGTCGACCGTATCGTATAGCTTCGAGTACCCACGGACCTCTGCAAGGAAAAAGGGCACGGTGAAGATTGCCATGATGGGAAAGGCAATGTTGGCCTGTTTCATCTCAAGCTTAATCTGGTTCTTAAGGTATCGCGGGTGGTTGAAGGTGCTCTTGTCGAAGATGAAGAAGTAGGAGGCGCTTGCGAAAATGTAGTAGACTAGGACACCGAAGAGCCTGTAAGATTGGAGTGTGAGCAAGGGTATGTACATGTTGATACTGGGATACATGGGTGAGATAGAGAGAGAAAAAAACATACCATGTAATTAGGTACAAGGACAGCGCCTGCCGCCGCCAGTCGTCGCGGGCCCATTGACTCATGTAGGCATACTTGGATGGCGTCGTGGAGAAGAACTGGGTGGCGGGCTCATACTGCCAAGTCGCGTGCGGGCGGGCGTAGGCAGTAGGCTCCTCACGGATGCTGGAGAGAGTTGCATTGGCGATTACGGCAGCTGGATAGGCAGGTAGAAGTTTGGCATAGAGGGGGTCGAAGATGAAGGTGTCTGCCACCTCGAGGACAACGTCCATGGCTGATGTAGGTGTGACGTGGGCAGTCCCTTAGTGGGAGGATAGTCAGGTACCGGAGAAGTGCGATTCGCCGTTGGGTCTAATGGAAGCGGGCTGCGCACGACGAAAAACAAGGGATCAAAGTTGGTTGAAAGCAGGTCAGATATCGGGATGACAAGAACACGACAAAAAAAGCAATGGGGGAAGAGGGTAGAAAAGGCAAATGCACGCGCAGGATGGCCGATTCCAAGGCTGCGCGGGCGTAGCAATAATAAACGGGTCGCAGCGACGACTTTTTCGGCTCAAGGCAAAGCGGCCCTGGGCTGCCAGGGTTCCATCTTGACTGCTTGTAAATCACACAACCGCCCACTAGGCCTGCCAATCAGGGCTGCCAGCTGCCTCTTTAGAGTGCCCTCACGTGATCTTGCATCACAATTTCGCAGGGCGGAAATGAAACATCCGTTGAAGCCGAGAATGGGCTGACCAGGGGCAGCGCGGCATTGCCCTTATCAGATCTTCTCATCCGATCCTCGGAGCATGCTCGGATGCCTCAACGCCCGCCGACACGCCACCATGGCGCTCAAAACTTATAAACAACACGCGTGCCGCCGTCTAGACCGCCGTGGCTGGTGGGCGGTCGTCATCGGCGAGAAACAATCATTCAGCAGAGCACATTGTATGATGCGTGCATAATTCAATACTTGCACTGTAGGTGTAGAATACATTTCTTTGCGCGAACACATTGGGTCAACGCAATGGACCCGCTACGCACATCTATCTACTTCGCCACAATGCTCACTACATCCTCATCAGCCACAATGTGGCCCAAGCCCACCTTTTGTGGCACATGTCGGGCGCTCGCTCCCCACACCAATGCGTGCTTGAACGTCTCCTTGAGCGTCCGGTGCACCTGGTCGCAAACATCCTCAATTGTGCTTCCTTGGCGCACAATCAATGCCTCTGAGAAATCCGGCTCGCATCCCTTTCTCTTGGTGTAGATTCGGATCAGCCTCAGCTCTTCCCAACACCTATCCACCACGTCTTGAATGCCCAGGTCCAGTTCGCAGCTCATGACTACCGTGTTTGGCTCGCGTGCTAGTTCGTCCAAGTGCGGCAGGCCAATGCTGTCAATCTTGTTGTACACATACAAACACTTGATGTACTTGCGATGGTCCTTCATGATTGTGTCGATGAAGTCATCGACAGTGACATTCTCGTCGCGCACTAGGACTTCGCAGTTGAGCATCTTGTAGTCCTTGAGAATGTTGTACACCATCTTCTCGTCGATATACTTTGGCGGAACCTGGAAACTAATCTTCATACCACCAGCCTTTTTAGGCTTGAGGTAAATGTTGCTGCCATGTCGTTAGCTTTCTTCACACCGC
Organism: Bipolaris victoriae FI3; assembly: GCF_000527765.1. Taxonomy (NCBI): domain Eukaryota; kingdom Fungi; phylum Ascomycota; class Dothideomycetes; order Pleosporales; family Pleosporaceae; genus Bipolaris; species Bipolaris victoriae. The sequence continues at coordinate 4,738 of NW_014575278.1, forward strand.
GCCTTCATAACCCAAACTTACGGTGGCGATCGGTTCAACCGGATCCCTACGGCCTCCAATTCGGCCTCGAGCAACCGCCTCTGCTCCGCCTTCTTGGTAGCATCAAGAACCATGCAGATTAGGTCACTCGTCTTGGCCGCACTAATGACCTGTCTTCCGCGCCCCTTTCCTTCGGCAGCGCCCTCAATGATACCCGGCAGATCCAGGACCTGGATTTCCGCACCACCATACTCGAGCACACCAGGAATGGCCGTGAGCGTAGTGAAAGCGTAAGACGCAGCTTCAGACTTGGTCTTTGTGATTCTCGACAGAAACGTCGACTTTCCCACCGACGGGAATCCAACAAGGGCTATACGCGCATCACCTGATTTCGACACATCGAAACCACTTCCGCCGCCACTACCTGCGCCCGCTGCGGGCTCCAGCAGTTGTGCGCGGAGACGAGCGAGTTTTCTATACAAAAACTGTTAATAAATCCCATCTTCTTGTCTGTGAATTTCGCTGGTGCCTTGCCCTTTGAGTAGACCAAGATGATATTCTGTGCGTCCATGTCAGCACGTGACACTGAATTGTACGCGGGTGTGAAAACATGCATAACGAGGGGCAATCGCCATACCTGTAGCCTTATTTTCTATGCACACAAAAGTCAGCATTCAATTTCCTATTTCCGGTAGTGCGCATCGCAAAAAGCTCACTCTGCGTCCTCCGCATCTCCTCCTCAATCCTGGTGGGGGGGGAAAGCGTTAGCTCAAGAGCCACATCAAAAAAACTTGGAGGGGGTCTTGTCCCACTCTTTGATCTTCTCTGTAATGTTCACCATCTTGGCGACCTTTTCTCGGTTTGTGCGCTCAGGCTAGAGAGAGAAGGACTAGGGTGAGGGGGTAACTATGTCGCTGTACTTTTGTGTGGCGGCTGTAGTCCGGCAAAGTCACGATGGGAAAGGTTTGGTGTTGCAGCCAGCGCCCTCATGCCGCGAGCCATGGCTTGTTTAGGTTTAGCGCAAATCTTTTCTCTCCAGCAACTGCAAGATGCAGTGCGTCATGTACAGAGGGTGCAACCAGCAAATGAGCAAAAATACGCCAAATACGGTGCAGAAGGGCTAGTACCAATAGCTAGGCTCATAGTTCGCCACGTTTTTTTTCATTCCTCTACCAACTGGACCCTTTGCAGACTGGAAAACAGCAGTCTACATTCGCCACGCTTATTTTGTCAGCATCCGCTGAATCCACAACATTGTATTCTTGTTTTTTTCTCTTCTCTTTCTCAACGCTTCAGCTTACTGTTATCGTTTCTTCCATTTCAAAGATGCCATTCGGGCCTCCCGGTTCGTGGCCCGACTCATACCACAATGTAATAAAGTACCACTACGCGCAGTACGACAAGGCCATTGCATCTGGAGAATATCAACCAGTTGTGTTTCCATGGGCATGTATCGACATGCTACTGGTCACCATCTACCTTTTGATTCCGCACCAGAACCGGCCGTGGTTGAAGAGATGCCGGTTCTTGGCGTTCGCATGGATGCTCGTGTATGCAGTGTACAAGATCAGATACACAATGATGAGAGGGCTGGCACCAGCACTGATTAACGGATTGATCAACTCGTGGATGACGATATGGGTATTCGCGATACTCGTATGCAACGATGCCCAGACAGACTTTATGAGGATCGAGAGAACCACGGGTGTCTTTGGATCGAGCAAACGTAGTCATGTCAATGGATCTTCTGAAGCAAAAGAGACAGACGATCACAAGACGGTCCGAGACGACGTCGTCAACAGCTCAACCGGCCCAAAGGATCGTCACGGCGAATTCGCGTGGCAGCCCTTCCCCCTCAGCCCGATGCTGGAGCGACTAGACTGGGTCAATGACATCCTGTACAACTTTCGCGGCATGGGCTGGAACTGGCGCATCTCGGCCGTGCCTCCACCCCCAAAAGCGATTCAGACCCAGCTTCACCGCAACTCAGGCGACATTGTGCCCAAGCACTCGTTCAAGACGCACGCGGGCCAGGTGAAGCAGTACGCGACACGCGGAGAGCTCCTTCGCAGCAACTTCCGCACACTGGCAACGGGCTACCTAGCCCTTGACATCATCAAAACGACTATGATGCACGACCGTTACTTTTGGGGCTACATCGATCACGACCCGCCATCCTACTTGCCCTCACTAATCACCAGCTCGCCACACATGACTCACGCATACCGCATGTTGCTCTCAATGCTCGGCATCAAATTCGCCCTGCAATGCGTCTTCGCTCTTGCGCCCCTCTTCTTCAGCGGCGTCCTGTCACCCTCGCTACTCGGCGCTCGCGCGGAACCATGGATGTACCCGGATACATGGGCGCCTTACAGTGTCGTGCTTGACCACGGCATCGCCGGCTGGTGGGGCAACTGGTGGCATCAGACGTTCCGCTTTGCGTTTCAAGAGCCCAGCCGCAAGCTATGTGAAGTGCTACGGTTGGATAGGAAGACTAAGGCGGCCAAGCTGCTGCAGTTGCTGATTGCGTTCTTCCTAAGTGGCGTCGTGCATGCGAGTGGGAGTGTGACTTGTGCGGGCGACACGCAGCCTCTGCAGGGTCCCATGGCGTTCTTCTTGCTCCAGGCTGGTGCTATCTTTGTAGAAACTTGGCTCACGCAGCTTGCGCGTGCGGCAGGCATAGGACGGGGGTTACCTGGGTGGCTGAATAAAACTTGGACGTTCGTATATGTCCATGTATGGTTCTATCATACTGCTCATCTGCTGTGCAATGACTTTGCAAGAGGCGGCATATGGCTCTTTGAGCCTGTGCCAATTTCGATTCTCCGCGGTGTGGGTCTGGGTCCTGACAAGCACGATGGATGGTGGTGCTGGAGTGGTCAGGTAATTCGTTGGCATGCTGGGGAGACGTGGTGGAGGAGCGGTCTGACTTTGTGAGTTTGGCTTGTCAGGGTGTTCCTGGATAAGACGGAATGAGCAGTCGAGTCCACTCTTCCATCCTCTTCATCTCTCTCCTATAGACAGTACCTTTGGCTAGACGTAATACTTTTGTCAAGTCATTCTCGCATCATGACTCTGTCTCTCTGGAAGTAAACAAGCGTCTAGAGCACAGCCCTTTCAAACAACCCAATTAGTCAGCACAACATAGTACTGTAACCCAAATAATCCGTCTAGGGACCGGAAAGGGTTCAAAAAAGGGGCGGTAAGCGTAAAAAGATGATAAGGCTAAAGTATGTGTACCAAGACGGACAACGGTAATGCCACTAGTCTGAAGCACTAGCCTCAGACGCAAGCCTGAGGCGAAGAATTCGGCGCTTCCCCCCACCACTGAGTCATTCTGTTTCGAATGTTGGAAAAGAAATAAGGAAAAAGGGACGAGTGTGGATAGTGGGTTACGTTTAGCTTGGTGGGTAGTGAGCGACATGTTACACTGAGAAAAACCAAGTTTTACACGTGAAGATATTTGAAATAGAGAAATAATCATCGGAATTTTAGTGGGATGTAGGCGGGAAGGTATGAGGATATGGAGCTGACAAAGCAAACAAGACCAACAATACAGTCATGCGGCGCATTGTATACATGCAAGCCATGCCTCCTTAATTAAAAGGGCATGTAGAAATGAATTCTGTCCCGGATACATGACTTGGAATGGATGCCAATGACAAGAAGACGTATGCCGTAGAGTCTATTACATGAAGCCATGTTTACACACAGGGTAAACGGATAAAAAAGGGGTGGGCAAAAAAGAGACATGCGCAGATCTACAAAAGCGACAGTTGGCAGTAGCAGCAGCAACACCAGCGGCAGCTATGCAAGTTTGGGTATCGGAGGTACAACCACAAAGAAAAAAACAATAATAAATACTTACGGCACGAACGCAGGATCTAAGAATAGGAAAAGGGAATAGAAAAGAAAAAAAAAGATACAGGAACCGATAAGCGAGGCTGAAATAAACAAACATTATAATCTTTTTGCGTCGCCGCCAAATGGTCTAGTGGAATAAGATGGAGAAGAAAAAAAGCAACAGGCATATGTCATGATGCGCTCGCTCGGTTTTGTAAGACGAAAAAGGACAAAAACAAAAGAAGCCCGCAGTCCAGACCCTGTAAACTCCGGTTCGCATGCCGCTAAAATTCCAAGTCATTGCTGCCTTTTTGTTTAATGCTTCACCTTGTTTCGTAACTGCGTGCAATTCGAGGCTTAGGTGTTGGCTCCGATTGTCGCTGGTTGTGAGTTCACCTGCAGTGTAGGTGTGATGGGATATGGTGGATATGGATCGGTCTGTTGTGGTGAGTCGATATGGTGGCCATCGTCTTGGGTCTGAGGCCGGGAGCCAGTATCAGGGCCGAGGTGAGGATCTGGGATTTGTATGTCAAGCTGCGAGCAGAGAGTTAGTTAAAGTTGACCTCGTTTAAGTGTTTTTTTGCTTTTTGGGCGGGGGTGCATGCATACTGTGAGGTAGCCGGTCCGCCTTAGTGGGATAATTTTGACGGCTTCTTTTGCGCCAACATTGTGATTCCAGTCTTCTATCCACCTCTCGAGTTGAGCCAGCTTTTTCTTGACACCTGTGAAGCCAGCATCCTCCCATAGCCATAAGGTAGCAACGCCCATGACAGTGTCGAGACAAGCGCGGAGGGTAAATGGGTCAAAGGCCTCGGTGAGATCATCGTTGATCTTCTTGATCAGTATGCGAAAATCGTCCTCGGTGACGAGGGGATCCAGAATCTCGGGATACAAGTTGGCAAAGGTCGGGGCGAGGTCGCCTTTAACCATCCAATCACGCTTAATGCGGATGATGCGCGTCGTACTGTATAGCTCCGAATCGAGTGGGACATGGGGATTGGAATGAGGGAAGCAGGGGTGCGAAGGTCCCCAGGGAAACTCGGAGGCGGCATCGCCGTCTTCTTCTTCATCATCATCGTCGGCAGCAGAAGCTGATGGTCTGGAACCCATCGAGGAGCGTCGGGAGCCGGGCAGCGAGGCGCGCGACAGGCCCGATTGATGAGCATGTCCAGCCTCTACGTCCTTGTCGGCATGCTGGGCGGCGACAAGCTCTTGCGGCATTGCGGAGCTGGGCGACTGCAGGCTTCGAGGTGGATGGCGAGGCAGACCGATGCTGGTGCGAGCGCTGGCGGAGATGCTGTTGTCACCCGTGGAGCGTTCGACGGCGAGGGAGCTTGGCACGGGACTCTGACGGCTAAGACGCTGCTGGGGGAGCGTCAGAAGCGGATACTCGTCGCGGACGTCGTCGGGGGCAACAGGGGCGTCTGTTTGGATAGGTAGATTGGGGTAATAGTCGTCGGGCGGGGGTATTGGAATTTGGGGTGGAGCTGGGGCTGGGGGCGGGTTGTGTATTTGGAGGGCGCGCGGAGAAGAATTAACTGGGTTCCAGAGGCGGGCGGCAGGCAGGCGCGGGGGGCCCTGGTAGAAGGAGCGCAGGTTGATGTTGAAGATGCGGTTTGTTAGCGACCAGCGGGCAGGCACTGGCGACGCAGGAGGCGGCGGGTAAGCAGCGGGGGGCGAGCGTGGAGTCGTCGTCGTGACTGTGGATGGCGTGGTGATGGCGGTGATGAGTAGCGGTTCCTTAGGGGCCCCAAGTCACTGTGGTCCATGCTCTCGCCTGCATGCGGCCTGCAGCGTGACGGACACCAGCGAGCAGCAGCGAATGAGAGGGAGAACAAAGAGGGGTAGGCGAATGTCGCAGACGAGACCAAGGGCAACGGCGGGCGAATGGGACGAGTGAAAAGGCCGGACAGCGGTGGAGATGTGCCAGCAAGGTGCGGGTCGAGGAGGGGACGTCACGGGGACTGATAGCGACGGCGGCGGCAGTGGGTGGAGAAGAAAGATGGCGAGCAAGGGAGCAAGCAAGAGGTATGAGTGGAGGAACGAGGCGAGGAAGGTCGAGGGAGAAAAGGGCGTGGTAGTGGGTATGTATGCAGCTGTTTAGAGCCAGCAGGACGTCTCACGAAACCCGACGGTATAAACTTTGGCCCTGCATCCACACCAGGCCTCGGTCACGGCAATAAGAGGACGAGGGAGGGGAGAGCAGCAGCAGCAGCGTGTAGCGTCTGCAGCGAGGGGGGAGGGGGGCGCCGCCTTGTCTTGTAAGTAGATGAAATACGACAGACCCCCCCCAGTCAGCGTGGCCATGTTCGGCGGCGCAAGACTTGGATGGGCATGTGGCTCGTGTGCATGCTGGAGGGCAGAGAGCAGAGCAGAGTGAGCCTGTGGGTGCGAGCATGTGCGCACAGCCGTCAGCCCTGGGCGTCGACGGGCGTGGACGCAGGCGGGCATGGACGGGTAACCCCTGCAGCATCGACGACTGTGCCTGCATTACGCCCGTCATTCACTCCTCCGCCCACGCGGCTCGATGCATCCCGCCATCCATCCATTGCCATATGTACTGCGTGTGCAAAGCGGACATGCTTAGATCCGCACATATACGCCCACTTACCCAAGTACTTGTACCAGCCTCGGGACAACAACCACCGCATGCTTGCCTGCATACAGTCCTCCCACCCTTGTTAGCACAAACACTATCGGCGTGCCTTGACCTGGCGATCCTGTGCGTGTCGACTTACTTGGGTAGTACACATGTAGGTGTGTGTGTATGTGCCCAGCCCCATGCTCAGTCACATCACACCTCTGATACATGTCTACGTACCTCGTACCTGCATGTACTATTCCTACTCCTACTCCTACTCCTACTCACTATGTCTGCACATTACTCACCCTCCTCCCGAGGCATCAACGCCTACGTACGCCCCACAATGCGCATTTATCGCTTTCATCATCAGCATCAGCATCGCCCTCAAAGCTTCTCCGCCCTCGCTTCGCCGATCCGCCTTGTTGCCGGGCAAATCATCGGTGCCCCCACCCCTTTTTTTTCCATTCCATCTCCCTCCCTACACATGCTTTGTCTCCCCACTACCCACTACCCACAACCCACAACCACGCACCAAAAGAAAAAAGCCTCGTCTTCACACCTGCACCACACGTCAACGGCGTCGGACGGCGTAGCTGGGTGTGCGCATGTGTAATGTGTGTGCATGTGCGTGTCAAGGGGAAGAAGGATTTGACAGGCTTTTTTCGCACCACCGTCACCGGGACGTGTGCCTAGCCATCCGCATCCACACTCGACTCGCGGCACACGTGGCGACGGCATAGCGCCCTCCACCCTCCGCTTTAAGCCTCACTTTATTCTATGCACCCATCGTCGCAGTCGCAGTACGGCGACATATACTCTGACGCTGCCGCTTGGCCGCCACCACCGCTTACTCTCTCGACATGCCATGTCTCTTTGCAGAGTATATGTACAGCCTCACGCGTACATTCTCATTCTATACGCGCGTCAGAGTCATGATGGCGCCTGCACCCACTGACTCTCCTTCATCACTAATGTAGTATCTATCTATTCATCGGTAGGTCTTGGTCTGGGCTTGTGTGTAGAGTTTAGTATTACCAACAACAACTACTACTACTACTACTACTACTACTACTACTACTACTACTACTACTACTACTACTACTGCTACTGCACTACTGCAACTGCTACAACTACTTAACATGGCAGGAACTACCCAAGACATAGTTCCACCACCCATAAGCTTTTGCACCCATCGCTCCTTCTCCATTCATCCATGTTCATGCAGACTTTCCCATGACATGCCCAGCGGCTCACGTAAATCTAAATACAACATAAATACAGGTTAAAAAAACATGTCGACGTCATCAATCTCAACACCTACGCATGGCGGTTGGCACTCGCCTGCATCTTCCTCATCGCCTCACGGTGTGCATCTAGCATGTGCCCACTGCGCATCATGCTGTCCATCTGGCTTGCTCGCTGCTGCTGCACCATCTCGCGTTGCTGCTTCTCCAGCTCCTTTTGCCGCCGCTCAAACAGCAGCGCTGCACGCTGCTGCTCGATGATGTACGTTGTCGACGTTTGTGCAGGCGCCGCATCGCGTATCGAGTCGCGCCATCCAGCATACAATTGCTCGCGCTTGGAATTCGACTGAGCGCTGTTTGTACGCTGTGGCTGATGCGAGTCGAAGCCTGGTGGTGCCCCTTTACCCGCCCAGTCTTTGTTCTGCCACTTTTGCGACGCTGACGGTGGTGCCCGGCGAGGCGATGTCAGGGGTGCCTCAAAGGGGAGCTGGGGTGTTGATGACTGGCGCTTCAGCATTTGGCGACGCTGTGCCAACGTCATTTCTTCTCCTCCTCCCTCTTCTTCCTCACCCTCCCCCTCAACTTGGTCCTCGCCACGACTCAAAAGCAAGTGCCCACCCGAAGAATTTCGCTTCACCAGAGCAGACGCTCGGCTCTTGAGGAGGGTTTCTCTTTTGCTCATCAACGTATTGGTCGGTAGTGGGGCAAGAACATTAGGCCTAGATTTCGAGCTGGCCCGCGAAAGAACTGCTGCAGGTGGAGACCGCGTGTAGATCCGTGGATCAACAAGCGATTCCTGCGACAAAGCCAAACTGTTTCGGTCAAATCCACTGCTGCTGTTGCGTTGCATCCGGCTGCCGTTCGACACCCGCCTCGAGTTGCGCTTGAGCGGTGCTGCTAGCTCCTCGCTGACGGGCGCTGGCTTCTCTTCGGTTCCATTTGGCAGCATCATTCCTGGCGACGAAGGCCGGAAAATGTCCTCGTAATCCGGCTTCTCAGCTGCCTCAAGGTGCTTCGCCCATTCGTTGGTCCGATACGATAGAGCTACTTTTGACATGGTCTCTGGCAAGGCACCCTCCCGCAGCACACTGACACGTCGCGTCTCTGGCTCGGTATGCGAGCTGAGAGAAGGTGCATCGGACTGTGTTCCCTTGGACTGTTGGTCCGCACTACTTGTCTTGGAACTAAATACGGCTGTATCCCTCCTCACTCCAGCGTTTGCCGCACCTGACTGCTTTGAGTCGGTGCTAGGAGTGAGAGATTGCCGTGCACCAGCCGAAGACTGACTGCCATGCTCCTTTGTAATGTCCATCTTTGTCGTTTCGTTGCCGGTAGTAGACTCCTCGGTGGTATGCATGTCACCACTGGCTTTTGTTGCATGACCAGCATCGACAAAGGGGTTGTGTTCTGTTCCAATAGGTGATTGTACAGGAGAAAGCTCGCGTACGGATAGCTGGTCGTTGTCGTCGTCCAGAGTTGCAGCAACAGACGAAGCACGGTCATCGTTCACATCCTGAGTTACAAACACTGCCTCTTGAGAAGCTGCCAGGTCGCGAGAGATGCGTTGCCTCATTGCCGAGACGTCAGAGATGCGTTTGCTCACAGTTGGGCGCTCCGTCATATCAGTTTCAGTTTCAGGAATAGCAGAGACAGACGAGTTGTCGTCGTTGCTGTGCACATCTTCTTCTGTGGGCACCTTGAACGGAAGCGGTACGACAGCAGGTGGTGGGGATACTGTTAGCGAAGTTCGGCCTTCCTTTTCGACCATTTGCGGTTGTGATGTTTCCTCTGGAGTACCTGGCAATGTCTTCTCGCCATCAACTCCAGGAGTCGCAACTACGCGGGTCTCGACTACAGGGTTGCCTTTCGCGTCAATTGCTTGGATTTCGTCATCGTTGAGAACACCGACGGTGACTGTGCCTCTTGGTGCCTTGTTCATTATAGCAACTGGAATAAGATTTTCGCTGCTGTCGACTTCCTTTGCATCTAAGCTGGTGGACTTTTTGGGACTTGTGACGGATGATCGAGGGCTGGAATCAGGCAAGTTCTTTTCGCCGTAAGCCGCTTCCCATTGAGCGCGTTCTTTCTGAAACTCATCCTCAATCTTACGGCCTCGTTCTTCTTCTTCACGAGCCAGGTCCTGCTGCCTCTCAAGTTGCTGCGCAGCGTCCTTTGCACGATGCTCTTGAATCATTTTCCAGACCCGCAATTGAGAAACAATTCCAGCCACAGCTATGATGATGACACCGGCTAGTTCAGCCTTCATGTTCTTAGTCACGGGATACGTGTTGGTGTCCAAAGGAAATGTGGAGTCGTTGAGAGCTGCACATGTTAGTGACGCTCACAAGGCATGGAACCTGCACATACCCCAGAGATAGAGCCAAAACTCTTTCCATCCAGCGCCTGCCAAACAGTCTATTCCAAGAACCGACGCGGTTGCGCCTGAGAATGCGATTGATGCAATAAGGCCGTAATTGCGAGTGTAACGGCTAAAAGATAGTGACCAGCCAGCAGCAGCCATGCAGCCGATGAAGATGGCCCGACCTGTGCTCGAGCTGATCAAGCCACCATCCTTGAGACTGAGGAACCACATGCTAAGGCAGAAACCGCCGAGCAGGCAGCCAAAGCCCTCAGTCATATCCACAAAGACCAGTGAGAGTACGCCGAAGATGATGCCTGTGAAGAAGGCTGCTACGAAGAAAGCGCCCTGGATCGCATCTGAGACCGGTGGATTCATCAAGTAAATTATAAGAACTGTGACGGCGAGCGCAGACAGGTAAGCTGCAGATCCGAAGACATACACCCTGATGTCTGTTAGTTTGACTCTGTTAGGCACTGCCTCGAACTTACATTTTCTTCTTGATTCCTATGATACCATATACTAACCCAGATACTAGTAAAATCACTCCAGTGATTCCCATTGCTGGGGTGAGCTTGGGGTAAATGGGTAGCGGGCTCTCCTTGTTGACTAGGACCGGTCGTTAGTTTCGACACTCTGACTTATGCAACGATTGGACTCACCGGCAGGACTAGAAGGTGCAGGCTCATCAGAAGAAGCTGTTGAGGGAACCTCGGTTTGGGTGGTTGCCGAAGCTGAAGGCCTCGCAGAAGAAGGTACGGTAGATGACGCGCCATTGGACTCGATCCGTGAAGATGCTCTTGCAGAAGGGGTAGGTTCAGGCGTCGATGTAATTGAGGCTTGTCGAGAAGCGCTGTCTCGTGTTGTAGAAGGGGTCGAGTCTTCTGAAGAATTATCATCTTGCCGGCGCACGGCAGCATGAGGAGCTGCAGCTGTTGATTGAAGACAGACCAGCAGCGCAAGACATATTAAAAGAAAGCGGTAAGAAAAGCGCATGGTGGCGGTACACAGAGATGACGTGCCCTAGTAGCGACGAACAACTGCCATAGAAAGATTACAATTACCTTGCCTGAAGAAGGCAACAAATGACTTCCGCGAGAATACTCAAACGGGAAAAGGCGTGGCCTTGGATATGTCTGTCGACAATGGCGACGCGCGCACTGATGGGCAAGGAATGAATGCTATGGTCGGTACAAAGTGTTTCAAAGAGCGGATACTAATTACTATAGTAGTGCAAGTGAGTGGCTGAAAAAAAGAGTGTGGTTGGCATACAAGCCTATGAAGGAGGGGTGCGCAAGAGCTGCAGAAAGAAGTGCAGTAAACTGGCAATCGGTGCTGCACGGTGCATACCGGGCGATAAAAGCTATGGCTCGGAATGAGATCCTCTGACGGGATCGACGCTCCCTCCATAAGTTCCAGGAAGCGAGGGGCTTAGCTGGCGTGGCCGCATGAATGCAATATGGGTGATGCTGAGCTACCTGGCTGGCGGCGTCGGGATGGCGTGGGTCGTCTCAACGACCCATACTGCAAGTGGAGTGGTTTGGTCCTCGAAATTCTTCATTTTATTATTGGTACGCCAGCCACCAGTCATTCTAACGGGCTCAAGAAGCCAGCCACGCCTCTGCTAGGCGCAAAAAAAGAAAATGGCGTTTCATCCGGTTTTCCTGATGCGGCAGCAGTTAGTCCCAGACAGTCGGCTCATTACCTTCCGTCGAGATGCAAACAGAGGATACCATGTCAAACTTGTTTTTCACGAGGGCATCAAGGCTAGGATGCCCTCTGACGCCTCAGAAGCTGGCCAAGAGGAGTGCTTATTCCTAGGGCTGCTCTTCCGCCATATTGGAGCACTAAGGTTGCGCTACGCGGCCTGCATAAGCCTGCGGCTCGTTGCATGAAGCACATCCACCAAAGGAGGGAGGGGGGGTCCCCTCCTCACATAAAACGTCGACGTGTAACCTCCGTAGTCCCACCGCAAAAGCCTCACAGCCTCAACATACCGTCAGCGTATACTGTATATGAAGCATCTTCCTCGCTGCGCCGTCAAATTGCTCGCGTCGCCCGAAAGCAGAAGATGTGACCAGAACTTCGGGCCGGGCCAATCCCACAAGCGAAAGGCGCCAATACTTGATCTACCATGAGCCGTGCGAGCCGCCGAAGATCCAGTTCTACCTTTTTGGCATACCACACGTGGCCATGCACTCATGTTTGACGTAGCGAATCCAGCTGTCGCCTGTCAGCCTGCTTGTCACGGGTTTCGCCAACTGCACTGACAGCTCTTCTTGACAATTCTGACCTCCGCCATCCCGATGCCAGCCCACCAGCGCCCCAGCGCCCCAGCGCCCTTGCTCACCCACCATGGCCGATCCCCCCCCCATTCTCATCGATTGTCAATTGTCAAAATCGCTCCCGAGTACGACGTTGATCTCAAAATCTGATCTTGATCTGACTGTGTAGAGTAAAAGACATGTCACCTAGCGCAGGTGCCCTCACCCCCGAAACCCGGGTGGGCCTATTTAAGATTGCCGATACAGGCAAAAGCCTTGCAGGCCTGAGGCGCACTCACGACATGACGTTACATGATGGGCACCCACATTCACCACCTTCAATCATACATCGCCATGAGGATATGCGAAGATGTTTTTTTTTGCCAGATCACGCCAGTGGCCTTGGGATAGCTCTGCATCATCTGCACAATACATTTTTTTTTTCCTGTTGGTCATTTTCCAAACTGATGTGCGGTTCACGCTATTCCACTACCGTTTCCCCGCGTGCTCCAATACATCTGCGTCCTCGGTACCAGTATACTGCCCATCACTCGTCCACTAAGCAGCAGCTATCTACTGCTCCGAAACCTGCAGCCACCCCACCCTCCTCGCTCTGGTCGCCCTTTGTGCGGAGAAGATAACCGGCTCCAAAGTTCTCTAGTATCTCGCCCTTGTTGTCGCCTCCATTGCCATCTCTCCAAAGACACGCGCCGTAAACGCCCAGCTCGCAAATAACACCGCCCCTCTGTAGCTCTCCGTTTCGCAGAATGGCATTTTCCAGCGGAGGCGGCTCAATCATTTCCATCAAAATGTACGCTGGCCAATGGCTCTCGGGGAGATTTGCCAAGAACGGCGGGATGGCTTTCCGGTAAACGTTATTCCCGCCTCCCTCCCGTTGGGGCTTCAACACATACTTGACGGCCGTCGACGCGTCTGTAGCAAGTTTCCGTGCTTCATTACCAGCCTCGCTGTTGTCTAGTGGATAGATGGGCGCAAACGTCTCTAGCACGCGCGCAGCGACCTGAGCATCGGGAAGGAAGCGCTTGAGATGTTGCGAGTGTGGTGTTGCGAGCACCTGCTGCACTTTTTTGCACCCAGCAAGGTGGGTCAAGATGCTGGGACATTTGATTGCACGGCTCTTTTCAAGATGAAGGCGCGCTACCCAGTCCTCATCTTTTGGGTAATCATCTGGCGAATACCCTGCTCGGAAGTAGACAGTCGTCACTTCGTACGATGTCGCTGGTGAATTTGGTGGCGTATAGACTAATGTGCGATCCGAGTCAAGCTTCGTATGAGTCAAGGTTTGGCCAAACGGCAAGCGAAATGATCGGACGCCGTTTTCTTCTAGCAAAGCATATTCGAGATGCCTCTGGTCAAAGACGTTTCTTTCAGGGTCCTGCACAGCGAACAAAACACAGAGAGGTCGGCCAGTGCGCGATGCTCCATATGCCTTGTGCGCCGCAGCGAGACCTTTTGCTAGTGAAGAGGCAGATTTGCTCAGTTGTAGAGCCTCCTTTTTGATGGTTGAGAGTGCCGATTTCGGGTAAGCATCAATAGTGAGTAGATACTTGTGCAACGCCGACACCTGGCTCGAGAGACCACCAAATGATGATGCGATGGTGTTAAACTCTACCTGCTTCAATCCTGGCGGAGATTTAGGTTGTGACAAATCTTGGTGTACCATGTAATCTGAGCGGAAAAGCCCCAATGAGAGGTCTTGTACGTATCCTTCCTTTTTGACCTCGAGATGGGTATGCCATAGCTTTGCAACAAAGTCGTCTACATCCAAAAGCTGCTCCACAATGCTCTTCAACCATGGTTCGTCCCTTGCGATTGCCGAGTACAACTCGTTGTACGCCTTTTGTATGGCGAGACCCTGCTCGAAACAAGAGCGTGGGAAGAGGCTGGGGAACAAGGTGACCGGAGCTGTGCTTGCCAATACACCTGCCGGGTCCTGCGAAGGATTGACGAACGAGGGCGCGGGACGCACCGCTAGGCCATGCGCTATAGACCAGTCCTTGAGATTCTCCAGCAGGTACTGCTCCTCCTCCTGAGATAGCTTTGGCGGGTACTCTGCACTCGCTATAGAGGCCATGGCTGCTGGTACGATTGGATTGTTGTGGAAAGAGGTTGGATGAATTGCTGGAGAAAAGTACCTCTTTGGAAACTTACAAATGCAGTCGGCGCTAAAAGCGATGGTCTCATCTGCCCCGCTACTTACGGTCGCGAACCGACTCACTTTTGCTTACATCACTCGATCGGTGACCAACGCCTTGTTCTAGCAATGTTTATGTGTGGTACTGGGCGTTTAATTCTCTTGCCCTTTGAGTATTCCTTCCCTGTGTTCTCATTGCGCCGCTTGCAATGTATGCACTTACCCCTCCTCGCGCTGTCACATGACCGCGTGTGCCCGGGTCCGTGGCGAGCAAACGGCGCGGTTCACAGCATTGGGCACACGCCACGCTAGTACCCTCATGTCTTTTACCTCAGTCTCAGCAGTACCTCGACGCCTATACGTGTTCTCAAGCAATCAACATGTCCACCAATGATCCCTGGCTATGGAGTGTAGACGAACTAGTTGCCAGCCTATGTCACTCACCCACACTATTCATTAATGCAGGGCATTCAGTCGATAACATTCCGGATAGCTCGACTCTTGAGACAGGGCTGCGAGCGCAGAACATGACAGGAAAGACGCTACTTACTTCTTTTGCAATGCATGAAGTAGTAATTACAAACAAATTGAACATATCTCGTATAAGTCAGCGGTTTGCTCTACACGCAGTGATAGAACTGCTTCGACGAGATTCACGTGGCTACCATATCCAGCACGCGACCAATACGAGTGAAGTCCCGCTCAATAATAACGCCCCAAATACTTCGCCAATTGCACAAATCATTCGAAGCCCACAGGTAGCGTCCAATCAACGGGGGACTGAACCAAAACGAAGCAGAGCTGAGATCATCCCAGCCGGGCCAGTGCGCCAAACGCTGCAAACGCAAATGCAGACACATGATACGTCAAACGAGTTTGACCATCTTCTGAGATGGCAAAATACAGCTGAAGACGACGAAGTGATCGATTTTGCAGTTGCCAACATTCAACAGGACGATGAATCTATCGGCACAGATGAAGATGAAGAAATAGACGATCCGCAAGAACCTGACGAGGTAGAGGTACCATCAGGTCGAAACAAGCTCCCTCCTGAGCAAATCGTCAATATCATTAACGAGTGCATCGATGCCTACAGCAAATCCTGGAAACCAAATGCAGGCGTTCCCCGCGGCGAAGAAGTCGACTACGATGTCCACGCCATGTGGGATGAAGCAGAAGCCTCGGGACAGCGAAAAAATCTTGTGCAAAAGTACGAAGAAGATCATGCATACTTTTCGAATAGACTCAACAAACTGTGCGATGAGATTGTTAATGCTGCTGGAAGCAACCCCGTAAGTGGATGTTCTTGTTACATGACTGAAGGTAGACTGACATTAAGCTACCATCTAGAATGAAGTACGCACGCAATGTCGCAATCTTGAGACTACGATCCAAGCAATGGAGCTGGCCGGTTGGCTAAGGGAGATATACGAACTGGAGCCGGTCGATAGCGATGACGAGCTTGCAGCCTCAGCCGACGATATTAGCATGGCATCTTTACCAAGGCCCCAGGCTATTGCAGCCACCGAGATTATCAACCTGGATACGTCGCCCGAACCTTCGGAAATAGGAGAGGCGGTATCAACCGTGGAGAAGCCTCTTCAAGATGTGGCTGACAATACTGGGAATTTATTGAGCCACCAGAGGCGGACATTAACACCGGACTTCATCCTTCGTGATATTGCTGGGAATTCCTCGAGCCGCCACAGGCAGTCGCCATCACCTGAATTGGCCATTACTCAGAGCATAGAGCCAATAGTCAACAAGTACCATCGCCCCCTTCATCCCAATGGCCCTCGGCACACACCTATTCTCCGAAGATATGGAGATGACCCCGAAAACGCTTCGATCAATTCGGTACGCCGCTGGAAATGGAAAGACTTAACTGAGCACCTTGATCGCAAGCGTATCGTTTCCAAAACCATTTTTGAAATGGATGGCAGCGGTCGCGAGTCGGTTCGCATCCGTGTCCAGCTCATTGACAAGACATGTCTACTAAGAGAAATCGCGGCGTGCATTGACATGTTATGGAGAGGAGAATCGAAACTGCAGGGCGTACTCCCTCGAGACATGGCCAAGATTACCCGCTTTACCAACATATTTCTGTCGTGGTGGTTCTGTAGGAACTATTTTGATGGACCAAACGCATCTACGGCAGAACTCGAAGAGCTCAAGTCCTGTTTATCAGACGGATCTGCTGGAGCATCTACCTTCTACGACTACCTTTGTAAAATTATGGAAACGACCTTTAGCGAACAAGCTCTCCAGCACCCTGATCAGCCGTCACAGGCAGAGATCATTGAGATATCGGACGACGACTGAGGACATGCAGTTGACTGACTAGCATGCTGTCTAGTGGTCTAGTGTCTTTTGATGTCCGGTGTGGTATGTCATCGGAGGGCATCTAGGCCTCGGCAGGCATATACGATGCCGATGCGGTGAATATCGCACCACACGCGGCGCATCTCGGCAGTGTTACTAGCTGCTAGCCGACTTCGCACTTCCCACACGCTTAGCTCAGCAGAGTTCATGGCCATCTGCAAGCTGATAGGTAGTATTTACATACTAGCATGTATGTAGAACGCGACCAAAGTTTGCTGCTCACGTAAGAATGGGGTCCATACTTCTGCAGAGTTGAGATAGAGTCGGGGTCCGAGACGTGGGGACGCTAATCACGTGGTCTGCACGTTTTCATATAGATGTTCACCGAGGTACAGGGTCCCACGTTTACTCAGATGAGCTCGTCTGGAACTTTTACGTGGAGCCGCTGGCGAAAGAATCTGACAAGATACGGGCGGGGGTTTCGGTAACGGAAGCCATGGGCCAGGCCCGGGACCCCTCATGCGTACATTCTCACAGAATAACAAGGCCGGTAATATAAACTGTACCCTCATAGTGACGCTTATTAACCCCGGGTCCGGAATCCTAACACAACGGACCAATCACGGTTGGTTCAATTGATGTGGATGACCGGCATTCCCTGGCTCCGCGCTATTACCGCATGTAACTCAACTTTCGGGATTGACACATTTTCAGAACAAGTCCTCCCGCTCTTTCCCACTCTTCTCTCCAACCCTGACTTCAGCACCAAAATACATATATACAAACCCTCATCGCATACTCTCGCAGATTAACGCCTCGCGCAACCAACCACCATGGAGGCTCTTTTGCGCCAGTCAAAGTCCATGTGTCCGTTCCTTCACAAGACGTCACCCGCCACGCTGCGCTCCCTCTCCACCACCACGGCCGCCGCTGCTCGCCATGAAGTGTCGCCTGGCGCCGGCAGCATGTCAAATCTCCAGGTGCTCGCTCGCCGTTGCCCCATCATGGGCAAAGCGCTTGCTGTGCAGACTGCCCGCAATGGCAACAGTGCACTAGCCGGCGCTTTCGGCGGTGTGCGTGCTTACCACTCGCGCGTGAACCGGGCAAGGCTTCATACGACGGCGTCCAAGGAGGCTCAGGCTATCGATCTTGAGAATCTGAGAGGCCAGAAGGGTATGGATATTTGCAAGAGCGAATACATGACATCAACAAGCTAACGCAGCACAGGCCTGGCTCCGTTCCCCCACGCACCCCTCAAACCTGCTGTTAGCAAGCCTTCTAACTTTGCTGCCCCTGCTGCTTCCAAGGGCTCCAATTTCGACTACGAAGGCTTCTACCAAAATGAGCTTGAGAAGAAGCACAAGGACAAGTCGTACCGATACTTCAACAACATTAACCGTCTGGCCAAGGAGTTTCCTCGTGCGCACAAGGAATCGGCCGAGGACAAGGTGACGGTGTGGTGCTCCAACGACTACCTGGGCATGGGCCGCAACCCACATGTGCTCAAGACTATGCATGAAACGCTCGACACATATGGAGCGGGTGCTGGAGGCACTAGGAACATTTCGGGCCATAATAAGCACGCAGTAGCGCTGGAGAACACAATTGCAAAGCTGCACTCCAAGGAGGCTGCGCTTGTCTTTTCTTCATGCTATGTAGCCAACGATGCGACATTGGCAACTTTGGGTAGTAAATTGCCCAATTGCGTCATTCTCTCGGACAGCCTGAACCACGCTTCCATGATTCAGGGCATCCGCCACTCTGGCGCAAAGAAGATGGTGTTTAAGCACAACGATGTCGCAGATCTTGAAGCAAAACTGCAGTCAATTCCTGCAGAGTACCCCAAGATCATTGCATTTGAAAGTGTATACAGCATGTGCGGATCCATTGGTCCTATTGAGGAAATCTGCGATCTTGCAGAAAAGTACGGCGCCATCACCTTTTTGGATGAAGTCCATGCTGTAGGCATGTACGGACCACACGGCGCTGGCGTTGCTGAGCATCTGGATTACGAGGCGCACAAGGCAGGCCGACCCCAAGGCACTATTCAAGATCGTGTGGACATTATCACTGGCACGCTCGGAAAGGCATATGGCACCGTTGGCGGCTATATCGCAGGTTCTTCTAAGCTGGTTGACACGATTAGGTCGCTCGCTCCCGGCTTCATCTTCACTACCTCGCTGCCACCCGCGACCATGGCCGGTGCTCAGACTGCTATTGAGTACCAGGCCAACTATCAGGGCGACAGGCGCCTGCAGCAACTGCACACTCGGGCAGTTAAGGATGCATTGAATGCGAAGGACATTCCCGTCATCCCGAACCCTAGCCACATTGTGCCCGTACTTGTTGGCAACGCCGAAATTGCCAGAAAGGCATCGGACATGCTTCTCGAGGATTGGGGCATCTACGTGCAGGCGATCAACTACCCTACTGTTCCAGTCGGCCAGGAGCGCCTTCGTATCACGCCCACGCCTGGCCATGTCCGCGAGTACCGGGAGCACCTGGTCGAGGCTGTTGACGCCGTATGGACAGAGCTTGGAATCAAGCGCACCAGCGAGTGGGCTGCCGAGGGCGGCTTCATTGGCGTCGGCGAAGCCGGCAAGGCTGAGGAAGCTCCTCTCTGGACAGACGAGCAGCTTGGCCTCGTTGATGTCATCCGCGAGATGAAGGCCGGCCAGGGCGCGACTGGTGTGCTCGAAGCTGTGCTCGAGCATGAGCGCAAGGCTACGGCCCAGGCTGTTGCAGCTGCGGCATAGACGCGCAGATGTCTTAGTGTATATGGTGACGATGGTCTGGTCGCTCTTTTGTATAGTTTGAGACCTGGATAGCTTACGGTGATGGCTTAAAAGCGCAGCGCAATACAACTTTTAATTGTCTGCTCATATATTGCTCCATGATGTGCGCGTGTTTAGTTATGTGTGAACGTGTGAATGTGTGCATGTGGCGGTGTGCATGGTAGTAGTGATACAATAAGCAGCGGCGCAGACAAAAAGAGTCGAGGTGAATGAATGCACGGTCGGACGCTAGCGGAGCTCGCGATGTCTTGAGCCTGTGCAAGTTCCAGACACGCTTTCATCATCAACCTGCGCCCGCCGCAACGCGACTCTCGCCCTCCTGCTCTGGTTCTGCCCACCAGCCTGGATCCGCGCTTCTTCTACAGTCTTTGTATTGTTCATTGACTGCACGGCACGCGCGCGCGCAAACGTCAACCACGCATTGTCGAGCTAGCACTCTCACGAGCAACCACCGCATGCTCGCCTCATATTTTATCAACCCCCAGTTCGCGCCGGTCTCTCGATCCTGAGAGGGTACCACCATGGCTCCCCCGCCAAAGCGAAAGCGACCTGACCGCACTTACTCACAGGATGACGACCGCACCGGCCGCCCGTCGCCGCATCGCCCGCAGAACATGGGACTCGCGCATAACCAGCAGCAAACCAACAGTCCACGCGGCGGCGGCGGAGCTGGTAGGCGGCCTAGCAGAAACAATGGCCGCGGCGGCTCTAGCGTGCCCCATAGTCCCAACGTCTCGCATGCATCGCCGCCTGCCATGTCGCCCACCAGCAATACTTCCTTCACATCAGCCAGGCCGCCTCAGCCGACACCGTCCACCCCTGTGCGCCCTGCCGCCCCTGCGCAGCCCTCGAGACCCACGACGCCGCGCCAGGTACCTGAGAGTAATGAGTACCTGACACCAGACCGGGTCGCTCATTGGAATGGCGAGGCACGCGACGCTGTGGTGCAGGCTGCTTTGGCTGCCCAGCGCGAGGGCAACGTACTCACCCTGTCAGTCATATTCCACGAAATCATCGAGGCATCCATAAACCATGTCCTGGATGCTGGCGAGTTGGGCTCCATGGTGCGGGACATTGTATCGGTACCGAGCGACGACGACGACGACATTGACTCAACATCGACTTTCCTCGATACGTTGAGTTCGCTCACGAACGATGAGAGCAAGCAGGCGTCTGTACGGCAGATGCTTGTTGCCACCAACATCGACGTTTCACGCATGCGCTCCGAGCTCGAGAACGACCTCTTGAAGTCGCTGGGTCTGGTTCGCGATAGTTTTGGCAAGATGGCTGTTCGCAAAGCCACCCACGCACTGTACCGGCAATCCAACTACAACCTCCTGCGCGAAGAGACCGAGGGCTACTCGAAGTTAATGACCGAATACTTCACCACCGTGAACAGCGAACCACCAAACCAGGAAGTCGTGAGCGAGACCTACCAACGGGTAAACGCTCTCATTGGTGCCTTCGACTTGGATATCGGACGAGTCCTCGATGTGACACTCGATGTGTTTGCCAATCTTCTAGTCAAGCACGGCAGATTCTTTGTCAAGTTGTTACGGACAAGCGCATGGTGGCCCGAGCTACGCGGTTTCGACAATATCGAATGGGAGGAACCCGAAGTTCCCACGCTTCCTCGCTGGGCTGAGCCGGGGTCCAAGCTCTGGTATTACTCAGACGAAGAGAAGGAAGAGCAGCTACGACTACGCGAATCCCGAGACCGAAAGTTCTGGCAACGTGTGGGCGAGTTGGGCGATCGGGCAGGCGTTCAGGCATTCTTTGAACTTGGTGCACGCCGTGTTACTTCGAACAACCGACAGCCGGACCCGACACTACTAGCAGAAGGTGCATCGCTCTCCAAGCAGCAGGCGGCTCGAAAATGGGCCGACGAATGGATGGCGCAAACCAAGACTCTTCCTCCCTCTGGAAACGACATTGCAGCGCAACTTCTTGGCTTCAAGCTTCGTTTCTATGCTTCTGACGTCCGCGATGCGTCAGATGTTCTCCCCGAGAACCTCATGTACCTGATCGCGCTCTTGATCAAGATTGGATTCATTTCCATTCTTGACCTATACCCACATCTATACCCATTGGAAGAGGATATGGCTGCGCACAAGGAGAAGCTTCTGAAGGCTAAGAAGGAAAGGGAGGACAAGGAACGTGGTGCGGTTTCTAATGCGTTGACTATGGCTGGCGCATTACCTGATGATACACCTGGACAACCTACCGTTTCCCGTCTGAGGGATACCGAAAGCAAATCAAAACCGGATACTGGAAGAAATACGCCTGTAAACCCCGATGAGCCTGTGGAAAAGAAGAAAGACCTACCCGAGCCAACAGATCAGAAGTACACTCTTCTGAAAAGTCTGCTGTGTATTGGCGCACTGCCGGAAGCATTATTCATCCTTGGACGCCATGCCTGGTTCCTGGAAGTATACCCTGAGCTCCAAGGCCTCATCTTCCGTTTGGCTCACCACTCCGTGGGCAAGATGTACGAAGCATCAAAGCCTACGCCGTTTGAAGAGCCCACTATTTCTATCAAAGGATCGAGTGTACGTGGCCCTCAGAGGCCCAGCGACTTCATTCCGCGACGGACTCTTCGATGGGCCAAGCCTGACCAGAAGGATTCTGATGGAGGTGTTGATTACAAGTTCTATTGGGAAGACTGGGTTGACAATGTCCCTGTGTGCCAGGAAGTAGACGACGTGATCAAGCTTTGTACCAGTCTTCTAGGCTTGGTCGGAGCCGAGTGCGGCAGGGATACTGTGCTCCTAACAAAGATTATACGCATTGGCAAGCGAAATCTAGCCGATGACCCCTCAGAAGAGAACCGGAAACGATGGATCAACTTTTCAGCCACCTTTATCGCGCCTGCGGTATCCTTCACCGGCAGGAACCCCGGAATAATCAATGAGGTGTGGGACCTCTTCAAACATTTCGACACCGCCACTCGATACACCATTTACCAACAATGGTTCAATGGGATGCTTAAGCCAGCCAGCAAGAGGGCTTTCGAACAAGTCCGCGATGAGACCAAAAAGACAATGAGCCGTATTTCTGCTACCAACACGAAGGAGTATGGACGTAAAATTGCCAAAATTTCGTACGCCAGCCCTGGATGGGTCTTCAAGACAACGGTCAAGCAATTAGTCAACTACCCCAATATGATTACCGCTTTGGTAGAGTGCAGCCGATATCTCACCTTGCTCGGATACGATGTCTTAACCTGGACCTTGGTTACATACCTTCTCAGCCCCGATAAAGGCTCGCATCAGGACGACGGCATGCTATCTGCCCCTTGGCTCAAGAACATTGCTACCTTTGTCGGCAAAGCTTACGCAAAGTACCATTTGATGGATCCCCTCCCAATACTGCAACTCACCATGCGTCAACTCTTAATTGCAGAAGGTGAGCTCTACATGTTGGATGTGCTTGAGCAGATGGTCAAGTCTATGGGTGGAATCAGCCTCAGCGGATCCGTCTCTGAGGCGATGACCCTAGCCCTCTGTGCTGGACCAGCGCTTCGATCCTTTATTTTGCAGCATCGCTTAGCGGATTATCGACACTTGTCCGGTTCTTCTGCGCGACGTCTGATTAGGTGCCTGAAAGAGACAGGTTTGGGGCCGCAGATTCTTATTGCACTTGCGCAGCACGTGGAGGCTTACGTTCACCGTGTCGATCAGCAAGAGGTTCCCGACAAGCCGGTTCTCTTTAACGTTGACAAGCTCCGTTCCACTCTCCTTCAGTATCTGGAGCTCCTCCGAGCATATATTACCGTGGATGACTTCGATACCATCTTCCCGTCTCTTATCGAGATGATGTCTGATTTCAACATCGAGCCAGATGTCGCCTTCACCATTGCTCGTGCAAGTATTGCGGCCAAGGCTAATGAGTTCCGAACTGATCAACGCGCGAAACTCATTGCCAACACACAGTCAAATGGTGATACTTCTATGTCAGGCATCGAAGAGGAGTCACCTACAAACGGCGCCAAAGCCGAAGTAGCAGCTACCGAGACAGCAAAGACGAGCGAAGATGTCGAAATGGCAGATACTGATCCATCTGCCGTCTCGGAGAAGCCTTCATTACCTGAAGTTCCAAACGCAGAAATTGAGCGCTTAGCAACCCAGCTCCAAGAAAGATTACCCGGTAAGTTTGGAAATCACCCCTGTCTGTCATACTACGTCACCTTTTGGCAACTCTCCCTGCCAGATGTCGACATTGGAGGAATCGATCAACAGTACCAAGAAACGATTGAGTACTTCGAGCGGCAGTTGCCTGCCCCAGTCCCTGATCGTCGTAACTATCGATCCAACGTCCCGAAGGCGGAGACTGATGCCGCACGACGGGCAAAGCATGAAATTCCTAAACTCAAGGAAGAAAGAAAAAACGTTACACAAGCCAACGCCGCGACACAAGATAGCCTCAGGGCTGAGCTCAAAGGATGGTTTGCCGGTGTAGCAATGATTGGCCCACAGTGTGATGCGTTGCACAATGCTTTGCTTCAAGACTGCTTCATTCCACGTAGCCGCATATCATTGGAAGATGCACAATATGCCTCGTCAATGCTCATGTTTATGCATAGTTCAGGCGTTCCTGGATTCCGCATGAGTAGACTGTTGGACGTCCTCTTCTCTATTAACAGACTTACATGTATCATCAGCATGTATACCGAAGCAGAGTCGTTATCCTTTGGTCGATTCCTTAGTGACATACTTCGTGAGCTACAAGTTTGGCACGAGAACAAGGACAATGCGTACGCCAGGAACGCACAAGGACCAGAAAAGAACCTCCCTGGTTTTGGAAGGAGTTATGATGCCAATGGGAACGCCACGAGTTTCTTTACGTACGATCAGTTTTGCATGTTGTTGTTCAAATGGCACAGGTCGCTTACTACTGCGCTGAAGACTTGTCTTGAGACTGGTCGCTACATGCAGATGCGCAATGCTATCAACGTTTTGCATGCTCTGGGCAACAACTACCCCAAGGTTCAGAGCTTAGGTGCAGAGCTGAAGCAGACAATCGAGCATCTGAGCAAGAATGAGGAGAGGGGTGATCTCAAGAAATCATTGGAATCGGTCCTGGGTCCTATCACAAAGGGTGAGAAGTCATGGCAGGACGACCATGTATTCCGTAATGTAAGTCCACTTGATTTGCTGAGTATTCAACGGCGGACTGACGCAACCCAGCTACCTGCACCAACACCTGCTCCCGGAAGTACGACCAATGCTAGTGACAAGGCTGCAACGGAAAGCAAAAAGTCTTCGCAAACACAGGACACAAAGCTCAATGCATCTGCACCTGCTTTCAAGCCAACTCCTGAACAGTAAGTGAAATATTGACACCGCCATTCCCAGTAATGAGACTGATCGCCCTTCTCAGAAACGGAACCCAGCAAACCCCTCTACGAGACATGGACGACAATACATCGAAGCGTAATGTTTCTACACCTGGAACTCCTGCGCCCTCAAGAGAAAGGGACGCGATCAATCCCGCATCTAGACATTCTGAGGCTCAGCCAGCTACTCCTCAGCAACAAGAGCTAGTAATGGGTAGGTCTGCCCCTAAACCCGGTCCTCCAATGCACCCGTCATCTGTACCACAAAGACCAGATGGTAGAAACATGCCTATGCAACCCGCTACGGCTGGAAGACCATCGCATGCTTTGCCATCCCGGCCGGACTCACAGCCATCGAGGGCACGACAATCAGAACGTCCGGTTATGGATCGGCCGCCAGAAGCTGCACATAGCCGCTACGACAACCGAGGTCCTCCACAAAATGACTATGGTCGACTGGACCGTCCCGGAGACGTCGGACGTCACCGTGAGCCATCTCCTGGTCGTCGTGGGCGAATGCCTGATGGTAGAACTCCTGAAAGAATACCTCCTACGGCCGAACACCGAGAATGGTCTGGTAGGGAGCGCGACTATGACGACCGCACTTTACGGGCACCGCTACGGGATACACGGGCGCCACCAGTTCGACCACCACCCACCTGGGATGCGCGCGATACCAGAGACCCGAGAGATCAACGTGAGCGTTCTGACCCTCGTATGCACCCTGTACCTCCAGCGATGGAGAATCGTCGGATGCCCTCTTCCACTTCATTGAACAATGAATATCGACGAGAGGTCCCACCAGCCAATGTCCCTTACGGTATGGAGCAAAATGAAAGGCCTCAACGGCTGCCCCAGGCGCCAATATCGGCCAAGGAGGAGCCCACGGTCAATCCGGCTCGTGCTGCCCTCATCAATCAAGTTGAACATGGCAGACACGACGCACCAAGGCCTGACCGCGACAGTCGTCGGGAGCGTGATTCTCGTTTGAATTCTCCTCGTCATGGCGATGATAGGCGCGGGGAAGATCGTCGAATGGAGGAGCGCTTGCCTGGCTATCATGGACGCAGCGATATGCCGCGTGAACATCGAGACGACCGTTCTCTACCTATACCACCCAGCAATCGAGACCGACGGGACGAAATGGGATCGGGCGCACCTACAGGGCCGCGCGGCGGACGCAACGATCCCACCACATCATCGCGTGGGACAAGGGACATGTTTCAACCAAACTCTGGCCCACGATCCTCAGGGCATCAGGCCCAAGACCCCAATTACGGAAGATTGAACCAACCCTCGGACCCTGGGCCACCATCAGGACCTCGCAGTGACCGAACGTCATCACAGTCGCAACCTCCTACACCTACTGCACCTTCTGGTCCTGCAGCGTCACTACCTGCAGGTGTTCACCCTAGTAGACTTGTGAATATCGAAGGCAGAGGACCCAATGGCCCGCCACTGCAGACTAACGTACCAAATGCTCCAAGCGGTCCGCGAGGTTCCAACAGAGCCTCTCAGGGCCAAATTCCGTCCTCGCCAAATGGTTGGGGTCCTCCTACGGGCCCCGCAGCTGGAGACCGGGGGTCAAGAAATAGTGGAAACCCTTTACGGACTATCAATAATGTCTTGTCAGCGAACACGCCTGCTGAAAGGTCTGGTGATCGTAATGTCCCGCCTACCAACCCACCAGTTCGTGGTCGCGGAGCCGCCCGAGCCAATGGACCGATAGACGGATCCGGTGGCACGGCAAGTCCCATGTTACCACCGCCTCATGGATCAATGCCAAACCAATACCAGAGAGGTGGTAGAAACGATGACAGTCAAAGCAGGGTAGAGGGTATCCCACAGGAAGAGATTCGCTCAGAGTCTCGTAGCCACAAGGACAGCAGACGGAGTGAAAAGTCAGGACGAGAGCGATCAACAGATCGACCCGACCGTCGCTCTGATGAACGAAGCAGCCGTAGTGGAACTTCGGATCGCATAGAAGGCGAGCGTAGCTCTGAGCGTGAGCGTGGAGGACGAGAGAAGCGTGGCGGTGATAGGGAGAGCAGTCGACGAGATCGCGAACGAGAAGGCGAGTCAAGGTCAGGACGGGAACCACGTGAGAGCAGCAGGCGTGAGCGAGGCTCCCGCGATGAGGGACGAACTTCAGGAAGGGACGAACGCGATAGGCGAAGCCGAGGAAACGGCGGAGGAAGTGGGGGAGACGATGGTCGCAAGAGAGGCCGCGATCCCCAGGACCAAGCACACGGTGATGCAAAGAGGAGGCGATAGAATCATCCATTATTGGGAGTCAGGGAATTGCTTATCAGATGCAAAGATGAGGGAGAATGAAAGAATCATCGACAACAACAGGGGTCATCTGTCTCATCGAACCACATATTATCTTTTGTTTTTTCACTTTTATTTTCAAATTCGGCGAACATTCAAACAGGAAAGGAAGGGGGGGAGAGGCTGCATTGCACGGCGTCCATCTATCGATTCTTTTTTACAAACCCTCTCCTCAAAGCATCTTTGTTTTTTGTCAACTCTCTCTTCCTTGAAAGAGCGTATACATACACTTTTACGATACCCCGAGCCAATAATCGCAAAATCTTTCATGCCGAAATCAACGTTTTGGGCGTTTTCTTCTTTCTCGGGATGAGAGCTGACTTTGGGCAATGAAATTTTCATTGATTAGGAAGTTGGCGTTATTCTACTGGGACGAGATTTTGAGTTGGGTTTCGTCTGGGATTTTGTATCATCAATAGCGTTTGCTGCGAGGAGTAAGTTGATGAGGATCAAGCGATGAATGAAGGCTTTCGGATTAGTGCGATAAGTAGAAAGCGTGTTTCTACCATACAACACTTGGAACAATGTACCAAGTGTCTTGTTAGCTACAAGTAACCGTGCTAAGATGTGAAGGATCTCAGTCTCTAGCTAGCGCCTATTCACGTAACGAATACCAGAATCTCTTGGAGCCCGTCCGGCCAGACCAGCCGGCCCAGCCGGAGGAGCCAGCATTAAGCAGTCACAGGAGCCGGTAGTAAGCAGCTACAGGAGCTGGTTGTAAGCAACTACAGGAGCTGGTTGTAAGCAGCCACCGGAGCCAGCATGGAGCAGCCGGAGAAGCCAGGCCAGTAAGCAGCGGGTAGTTACAGCTACAGATATGTAGATGGAGTGGGGTTGGAGCTAAAGCTGCACGCCTCTCTCTTCAGCACCGCCGAAGGGCTGCAAGTATACATGAGGTCACCAACCATCGCCATGGAAGAGTTTCAGGGGTTGTCCGGTTGCTCTGTTTCCGCCTCCGGTCTCCTCCCGTTCTACTTGGGTCCGTAGATGTCGGTTAGCGTTGCGACTACGCTTATCTCGGTTAGGAGAAACAATCCAAAAGGGCTAGTCACGTAGTTCCAATGGCTTTTATATGAATTCTTGCCAAAAGGTTTCAGGGTATAGCAGGAAAATCAGGCTTTGTTTGGCTTGAAAAGGGAAAAGCGGTATATACATTGAAACTACACTAGATAGGGCTTTCCCGTTATCAGATGTTGCGCTAACGAAATATGTCGTAGAGTTCCGTCTCGCTTGTAGCGTCGTCTTACCGAACTTGCCGCTTGTATTCCCCATGTCCGTTTTCCCTGGCGGAACCCAGATTCGGTATAGCCGAAGGCGAAAAATACAACATGGAACCGAACAGGGCCTCCATCTCCGTCTTACTGCATTGCCCACGAGCGCAGTAACCGAAGATACCCACATTCTCACGTAGCCGCAGCGGCATCCACGGACCGGGCCATGCAAGTAAGACATATATGTACCAACCTAGATCTTCGAGACCTTTCGCCACTGCCGCCTGATATTATTATCAGGTATTATTTTGCTTTCTTCTCACTGCTCATTTATGCGCAATTGCAATCCGCGTCTTCCCCCACCTGAAATCATCCATCTTGAGCAGTGTGTACATTTGCGTCATCTGGCCAATAATTGGGCCAACTCGGTAGTAAATCAGTACCCCTACAGCCAATTGCACTCCGTCCTTGAGCGACTGTGCGCACATGAGAATGGTGAGCGTGTCCCAGAACTTGCGGTAGGCTTCAATGAAGACGAGGACGAGGACGGTGCGGGCGTCGAGTTGGGCTGTGAGGGGAATGTTAGAGTGAGTGTTTTTTTTTAAGGGAGGGGGAAAAGGTACATACATTGGTAGCGGGCGAAGAAGAGGGAGGGACCGATGATCCAGGTTAAGACGGAGCCAAGGGCAGCGAGTCG
Source organism: Bipolaris victoriae FI3 (assembly GCF_000527765.1). NCBI lineage: Eukaryota > Fungi > Ascomycota > Dothideomycetes > Pleosporales > Pleosporaceae > Bipolaris > Bipolaris victoriae. Next base: position 33,857 of record NW_014575278.1, read on the forward strand.
CTCGGTCCAGCCGGTGTACTTGCGGCAGAAGAGGAGACTGTCGCTTGTGAGTGGGCCGAGGGTCCATCGGCGGCGTTGGCTTAGAAAGACGGAGAATTTGGTTGGGGCTGTGGTGTAGGCTTTTGCACCTAGGCACAGACGTGTTTTGACGTCTGGGTTCTCTGATAACACTAGACATATGTGATCTCGATCCTCACTCATCATGGATTGGATGGTTCGGAATAGGCCATCGGTTTCCTTGGGATAGTATCCGAATTTCTTCGTGATGTCGTCGCCACATGTAGAGTCCTCAACTCGTAGTAGCTGGCAGCATCCCGGCAGACACGTCACCCTCTCACTTGTGAGACTTTGGCGTAGACGACGGCGATACTGACCGACCATGTACTCGGCATTCTGGTAAATATAGGCGGGCGAAAGCGGTGACACGTCGGTTGGGTCGGGTCGAATGAAGCCAGTCACGCCAATAATTCTGTCACCTTCTCTCACAGTTTGAATGAGATTGGAGACGCATTTGTCATCGAATCGAGTATCCGCATCGATGCCAACGACGTAGTCAACATTTTGGATTGATAAGCTTTCGAGGAAACCAGAGAGTTCGGTGAAGAGTTCTGGGCCGAGCATTCCCAGTTCCGGATTCGATTTACGTTGGTTGAATTTGTAGAGGAAAGATCGCATGAGAGTGACTCCATCTCGTTTGCCTCGGTTTTCATTTTTGACCAGGCAGACAATCGGCACGCCTCTGAATTCTCCCTTGACGAGCTCGATTTTCATAGAGGCGCCGTCCCATGAAGTGTAGGCGTCAGACATGTGAATGCTGGTGGGACGCTCAATGATATCTTCAATCAGATGGGCTGCAGTCGTCTTGGTCATGCCTTTAGTGCTAACGCGACCATCGCAGACTACAATGATAACTTTCTTGTGATCTTCCACCGACTTTTGTGCAGCCAAGGACTCTAGTGAGACCATCATCTCTTCATATGTCTCATTGTAGCAACAGAGGAGGTATGCAAAGCTTTCTGGTGTTTCGGGCATCTTGGGAAGTGTCGGTCGGAGGTACCGAACAAGGCCAAAGACGAGGATGGAGGTCATCTCAACGAAGTCAACCACGGGTCGTAGCGCAATCAGTGGATAAAGCCACCAGAAATTCCGGATGTAGTTTGAAAATAGGTGCATCAGAGTCAAACTAAATGGTAGTAATTAGCGATCGCCATCTCCCATGATATGCTGGTGCGTGAACGTGTTACTCACTTCAAAGGGATCAGAATAGCATATGCTATATATTTCTGAGTTCTCAGTCGGCGGGTATTAACGCTGGGCAAATGTTCAATTGCGCTACGTAGCGTCTTGCTGGACAGTGGAAACGATCGTTTCCGTATATAATCTGGCATATGATTTAGTTTGACAGCACTTCGAACCACAGTGCTTGCAAAAATTATCGTACCCATTTTGAAGTCGGCCAATTGTACAGACTAGGAGTACGGGCAAGAATAAAAATGGAATAAGCGTCTCCCCAGGTACAGTGTGTGCTTTGAAAAGCAGGAAAGAATTTGTATGTGATGGTCTGGAATTAGTAGACGAGATCTTGCTAGATATACTGCTCAGGTTTCAAGACAAGGGCAAATCGAATACAGGGATGAGAATGGATGTCATGTCACAAGAGTTTTAGAAAAAGTGACCTACCCGGTAGCCTCCTGGGTAGATTCCCACGTGTTGCTTGCCTTCTCCTGCCAGAGAGGGCTATTTCTCCGGCTCCAGATTCCTTGGCATCTTGGTATTTGACTGCAAGACCCGGTATCGTGGAGGTTTCACATTTTCACATCCGTGGCAGCCGATGCATACGTGCAGGAGTTCATCGTCGGGCCGTACGGACAAAGAAGAGTCCTGAAATAGCGTTAGTACTAATATTGACCTTCGGCCCTTTCACATCCTAGACTACAAGGAATATATACATCTGCCTTGTATGGTATGACCCAATAGATCCAGACACTCACAAATAATTCCCCCGATCCAAATATATGTGATATGATCTGATCACCACGATCGCACCATAACCTCGTGTGACGCCGATCTCTCTCCGCTTGAAACAAGCTCTTCCTCATCTAATCACTTCGAATCTTCTAAAACATGATATATATATCGTCCAACTCAAACCACAGTGTGCCGAATCCTACCATTCACTCAATGGCTGAGTCTGACGCACCCAGTACTATCGCAATCATCGGGGTGGGCTATGTGGGAGAACATCTCATGGAAGTTTTCTCTTCAGCCTTCCCCATAGTTGCATATGACATATCTGCTTCCCGAATAGACAACTTGCGACTAAAGTACTCAGAGAAGCACAATGTCAAGTTCTCCACAGACAGTAGAGATTTTCAAACCGCATCACACTTTCTACTCTGTGTGCCGACATCGTTGAGCTTGACCGGCGGAGTCGATTCCTCGCACATTCGCAGTGCAGTGGACATGCTCTACCCCTATGTGAAAGCCAATTCCATCGTGGTGGTAGAGAGTACTGTTGCGGTTGGAATGACTAGGCAACTACTGGGGCCACTGGTTAAGGCTCGTGGCATCTTCGGTGGTATGTCGCCTGAAGTAAGACATCCCACACACTCCAGAAACGAGATGGACTAACTCTGGAACAGAGAATAGACCCAGGCCGCGTAGAACCCCCACCCAAATCGATACCCAAGGTTGTTTCCGGTCTAGACGACGTTGCCCCAGGGTCTTTGGCCGCTATTACAAGATTATATGAAACTGTTTTCGACACTGTCATTCCTGTCAGCAAACCAGAAGTAGCTGAGATGTCAAAGCTCTACGAGAATTGCCAGAGGACTATAGCAATTGCCTACGCGAACGAAATGGCGGATGCCTGTAAGGAACTGGGAATTGATCCTTTCGAAGTCGCCCACACATCCGCGACCAAACCTTTCGGGTACCTACCTATGTATCCCTCACTGGGTATTGGAGGTCACTGCATTCCCGTCAATCCGACATATCTCATGTCGACTTGCAAACTCCCGCTGCTTCAACAGGCGCACGAGCGTATGATGACCCGACCATCACGCATCGCCAGTCACCTCCTAGAGTTGATACTCGAGGAAAGCTATCACAAACACGGCGAGGCACATCGACCCAGAGTGCTCGTCGTGGGGATTGGGTTCAAGGCAGGCCAATCGGATATGTCCCACTCTCCTGGGCTGCAACTCCTGAATTATCTCCGCCAATCTGGCGAAGTCGATCTGATGTTTTGCGATCCATTGGTAAGCCAGGGTTCTCTACCAGGGGTGCCGAAACTCGAGAACAGCTGCTGGGAGCTGGAAGTTCTGAAGACATTTGATGCCATAGTGGTCGCTGTAAAGCAGCCACCTCTGGACTACAAAATCTTGAAATGTTTAAGCGGTGTGCGGGTTGAAGTCTGGCAAAAATGAACAAAAGAAGAGCACGACTGTGGGAGAGGGATGTCCTGGAAGATGCCTGGGGGAGGCTTACGATGGTCCTAGTGAACATGGTCAAAGCTGACCAGGGGTCCGATCATCGCCCCGTAGTGTTTCGATCAAACGCTACCACAACCTTCGCTTACCCGTCTACAAATATTTGAATAAAAGAGAGGATCGATATCATTTCAATGAATCTAGACTACTGCAAATGTTGAAATGCTTTGGGTTCGAGCATTGTGGATTGTGCAATCCTATTGCTTGCTACTGTGTAAGCATCCCAAATACATATACAAACTGTAGCCGAGCAGCATACACAGCACGGACCATGCACGTGGGTTTGACCAGGAGACAGGTCAGTGTGACCATAGGAGCGTGCCGCTATTGTACTTTGGGCCCTTCCCTTATAGATATAGCGCTTAGTCCAAAGAATCTGTATTTCATAGTGCAAAAACCCTTGCATAGTACCTCAGCGCGATAGGTCATGGCTACTGGCAAAGACATAGCAGTAAATTAGTGGAAATATAGTAGTAGAGATATCGCAGTAATATCGCCACCCAAGGCCAAGGCCAGAGCTACTTAGGGCAAGTGTCCTAGGAATATATATTTGATCCATCACTATTGTTTTCTAAAAACGATCTGAACGTGTTCTGGCTATATTGAGCTGGGTGAGGTTAGCGTACTACCTTGTATTGGTTTCACCGAGCCGCTCATGATACCGGACTAAAATCTCATAGTACCAAGTACGCTGATCTGTTTCTTGTGCTGCCACGAGTCTGGCCGTTACTGTAGCCGTTGGTCTGAACCCCAAACACGGCGCAACGGCGCAACTTCGTTCAAATTCGGTCCTTCTTTAACTCTGTCTTGGGTATCCAGTTCGTTACACCAGGCTAAATTCCAAACTCGAGACGTGAGCTGCGAGTTTGCGGGCATCGAGTAGATAGGCAGAAACCAACTACAGTTTGTAGGGTTTCAAGGAAAAGGGACATACAGCAAGATGGTGTGTTTTGCACACATGAAACCAAAAAGATTCGCCGGTTGCACAAAGTGCAGATCCAAAAGATTGCTTTCATTATTAGTAATGCACTGAGCGCATTCAATCAATTCTGTTACTATCCCCTGGAGACTATGTGCCCAGTGATATCTTCATCAATTGAGAGAGTTAACTATGGAAGATCTGGAGCAGATGTTCCAAAACCGGCTTGTAAGATTCGCCACTCGAAAGACGTGCTTTGTGACAACTGCTTTTCCAAGCTAATTTTATTGACGCCTACCTAATAGGGATATCGTGTGACAAACCCAGGTAATGGGAACGGGTACATGTGCCTCTCTGAGTATGGGTTAACATGCGATGGCACTCAATAGTTTCCGGGGTACAATATATTGCTTGTTCTCTAAGTAAAACTAGGAAGCGTTCCTTACGGAAAGGTGTTCTTGGGGTTGCATGAAGAAAAACACATTTGGACTTGGTCACAACAATAGTCCTTTAGAGTGGACTGATAGGTTGCTAGACATCTCAAGGTCAACAACGTCAAGACAGCTTTCTTCATCTTAGCCACTGGCATGTACGCTGAATTGGTATACCGTGTCACTGCTGCGAAGGCTGCAATCATCACAAGAATATACAATGAAGTGCATCAAATCGCCGGGTATACTTGGAGCCACCAATATTCGGACATGATCTCGCATTGGCAACGCAGAGACGAAACGGCACAAGATCGAGATTGCTCTTAACGGTATCATCGGAGGTTTTTCCACGTACATACATGCGAACACCGTTCGGGAAGTGTGGGCCCAAATGTCGGCCCGCATGATAAAGCTAGTGCTAGGGTACCGCGTGGTAATTTCACCCGACCTTCCGGGGGACTGAAGTAGCCAGATCAAAATGTCGCCCAAAATCAATCAAAATCACAGCCTCAATTATCATATAGGCGCTTTCCGTTCTGTTGAAAATTAAGAGTTCTTGTAGAGTAGAGCATTGTTTATCCACGTGAATTAAATATGTAGGAAGTACCTAGTATTACCTTTGTTTTATAGTTGCATCGTTTTTATCCGGCTATTTCAGTTCCCCGAGAGCCGGCAATGACGTACGCTAGAAGGTATCGAGATACGAGCTAAGAGTTCTGTCCAAGACTTCAAATGAAGTCAACACGTGAGGTTGGGAAAGAAAGTAAATGTACTTGAAACACCATTTCTTGGAAAGCATCAAGAAGAAGAACAAGTACCGAGTCAAAGCCTAGCTGAGTCTAGCGCATGATACTCATGAGCGCATAATGCACGACTATACGCCATTCATGACTGATGATGCACGAGAGCATGGATACCACTAGGTATGGTGGGCCAATTTCTAGACGATTCGGAAGGAAACTAGTACCAGGATCCTTTGACATGAGGACCGCTTCGTAAGCCACCTGGTCAAGAGTCATTATAGTGTTTGCGTGTACGCATTGCGTATCCGGATTGGTCGTGTAAATAGTAGCTCTTTGCAGACTAGCGACGCTAAATTCATCAACAAAATTGATTAACCCACATAAGAAGACGACTGGAAAGAGAAGAGTATGGCGTGATGGAGTTCTTTCGGCCTTGTTGATGGAGCAAGAGAAGGTGGCTTGTACGTGTTGGCTATGTCCATGGTTATGTCCATGTGGCAGGGGAATTGACAACAGTCACATTAGCTTGGCGCAAGATGGGGGCTGGCGGAGTTATGCCCGGACCAACAAGTCGACGTTCCCCTAACGCCTTTGACCATCCCAACTGCCACTAGCGCGTGCAGGTGCTTAGTGAGCCAGCCTGCTGATCAAGCACCGCATTACTTTTTTTTCTTCCTGTGCCAACCAGATTGCGTGCTGTCTTGCTTAGCAATATGCATGTGATTTTCACCTCGACTTTCCACTTTGATTCTGCAGTGGATACGTCATGGACGAATCCCCTCCCTCATCTGCTAGTCTATGGCTGCCTTGCCTAGGGTTTTGGTGCGGTGATTAGAATGTTGCATGCGCTTTGTAAGATGCCGCATTACGAAACCTTGGCACAATGGATTTACCAAGCAAGTCCGTAGAGCTTTGTGTGGCACGAAGAAGAGCTGTGTGGAATACAAGATAAATGTAGTCCATCGTCGCTCAATTGTAGTTGCATCAAACCAATACAAACATCATCAGCCAGTTTACCACAAGAACATCCTTCTTCCCAGACTCGCCCTTCGTATTTTACATAAGAGTACCCCAGCCAATCAAAGCCCCAAGTCACTTTCGCAAAATGGTATCGGCCCTCATTCGGGACGCCCCGATTGGGCAGATCCTCAGATACCTTACCAACAACCGCCTACTCCAGTATCCGGAGGAACGCCCAGACTTTGTCATACCCACAGCCTACACCCAGCACACACGCCCCTTGCCAAAGCGTCTAAGCTCAGAATTCTCTCATGACCCACAGATTGAGAAAGAGGGCCCTGCAACTGAAGAAGTGTGTAACGAACCCCCCGTAGAAGCATCAGCGGAAAGGCGAGAGTCAGAGAGCGAAGATGAATCCGCCACCGACTTGGAAAAGGTGCAAACCGCACGAACACAACACACTGCACGAACACAGATTTCCCGTGTAGGAACACGAACAGCCCTGCACAAGTCAACTACGCAAGCCGATCTCGAACAGCAATTCTCATTGGCAACCGTAGAGCGCGGGCCCAGCCGTCCAATCGAGCCCGAGAAACTCGATGATGGTACCATACTGGTAGACTGGTACGACACTGACGACGAGTCCAACCCGCAAAACTGGTCGTTTGGCAAGAAGGCCGTCGTCCTCAGCCTGATTCTCATGTACACCATGGGCGTGTACATGGGCAGTGCAATCTACAGCCCCAGTATACCCGGTGTCATGGCACGATTCGGCGTTCAAATCGGAGCCGCCTCCCTTGGCCTGTCAATGTATGTGTTGGCATATGGTATCGGACCACTCCTGTTCTCGCCATTGAGTGAGATCCCAGTCATCGGTCGAAACCCACCATACATCATCTCCTATGCCATCTTCGTCATTCTCCTCGTCCCAACCGCACTGGTTGACAACTTCGCCGGACTCATCGTTCTCCGCTTCCTCCAAGGCTTCTTCGGAAGTCCCTGTCTTGCTACTGGCGGAGCCACCCTCCAAGACATCTACAGCCTGATCAAGCTCCCCTATGTGCTCTCTCTCTGGGCCTTCGCCGCAACCTGCGGCCCAGCCCTCGGCCCCATCATCAGCGGCTTCAGTGTCGCAGCCGAGAACTGGCGCTGGTCCCTCTGGGAGATGCTCTGGATGAACGGACCCATCTTCCTAGCTCTCTTCTTCTTCCTCCCAGAGACCTCCTCGGCAACCATTCTCCTCCGCCGCGCCCAGCGCCTCCGCCTCCTGACCGGCAACGACAAGCTAAAAAGCCAATCCGAAATCGACCAGGCAAACCTCACACCCCGCGCCATTGCCACCGAAGCTCTCTGGCGCCCCTTTGAACTCATGCTGCTAGACCCCAGCATCGCCTTCACCGCCGTCTACACTGCCATTGTATACGGAATCTTCTACTCCTTCTTCGAAGCCTTCCCCCTCGTCTACAACGAAATGTACCACTTCAACCTTGGCGAGCTGGGCCTGACCTTCCTGTCCGTCACCGTCGGCGTCATCATCAGTATAACATGGTACTGGTGGTACATCTACTACCGCGTCGAGCCCAGCATCCGGCTCCACGGTCTCGGTAGCCCAGAGCGCCGCCTCATCCCCGCCCTGTTCGTTACCTTTCTCGTACCGATTGGTCTCTTCATCTTCGGATGGACGAGTAACCCGGATATCCACTGGGTCGTGTCGTGTATCGGTATCGTCATCACGACCATCGGTATCTTCCTGATTATCCAGTGTATCTTCCTCTACTTGCCGCTTGTGTACCCTCAGTACGCGGCTAGTCTGTTTGCTGGCAACGATTTCCTCAGAAGTGCCCTGGCAACCGCCGCCATTCATTTCTCCTACCCGCTTTTCCACAATTTGGGCGTCGACCGCGGTGTGTCGTTGCTTGCGGGCTTGTCCGCAGGATGTAGTGTTGGTGTCTATGTGTTGTACTTCTTTGGAGCTAAGTTGAGGGCTAAGAGTAGGTTTGCTGCAAAGTAAACCCTATACTGCCATGATGTATATGCAAGAATGTTTTGGATTTTTTTGGTGCATTAAAGTAAGGCGTTTGGGAAAGGATAACGTATAGACGATAACGATAATATGAATACCTCTTAATAATCATGTTGCAGCCCATACCTTCAGTGCCATGCTCAATGTTTTTCGACAAATGCACGGAAAGAAGTAAAATAACAATGTGATCAGAGCGAAAAGACTGACCTTTTTCGAAAAAAATTCTTTGACTGGGTATCGTATTTCGTTAACCATTGAGTCGTATTATCGCATGGCTAGCTTGCGTATTCAGGTGATTTCCCGTCACCCGTTCATCTACTAGGATATACCTGTCTGATGGGCTTCGATTCCCACAGAGCTCACTCTTGACCCCAGGTATCGTCATCACCAACATGTCCCACAATCTCCACACCCTGCTCCTCCTGAAATGCCACTTGTTTATTCTTCCCCCTCTTCTTCTTTCCCTTGCCATTTTCCTTGTTCGCAGCCCCATCACCCAAGGGATTTCCGTCTTCGTCAATACCAGCTAGCTCTCGTTGACGTTTCCTTTCTTGGGCCTCTGCGTGGGCGGCTGCGATTCGTTCCTTAAACTCTGCTTCCTTAGCAGCCATCTGGCGCTTGATCTCATCTGCGTCAGCAAACGACTCTTCTGTCTTGTTTGATTTCTCAAGGAAGACACCCCAGCCACCATTAGTGAGTTCGCTACGACCTTGCAACGCTTCCTTGACGCCTTGAGGGTTCTCGCGCTCTTCACGAGTGAACTTTGTTTTGATGGAGCGCCGGGTAAAGCCTGGAAACATTTGAGATATCATTTGGAAATCTGTGCCGAAAGATCGCAGGCCCTGATAGAAGAGTTCGGTAAGTTCGCTATTCCAACGACGTCCTTGGCCTGGTAGGAGAAACTCGTTGGGGAAACGTTTGTTGTTCTTCATGAAGCTACGGGTCGTTAGGCGAGCAGTGATGTCTTGGTCTTCAGTAACGATCATTGCGTCCAGCTCCCTTTCCGCGTCACCTCCTCGATCAATTGTTCCAGAGTCGGGAACCAGCTCCAAGATACCATCTGCGTTCAGTCGTAGTTGAGGTCTTCGTTCGGCTTGTGCAGCGATTTCTGCACCTGCCTCGGCTAGAGCCCTGTCTGCTGCTTCCTGTTCTGCTTTAGAGACTATGATCTTCGAGTCTTCCTCCCTCCGACGCCGTTTGACCGCCTCCCAGTCTATGGTACGCATTTCCTTCTCTCGGGCAGACAGCTTTCCCCAGCGGACTGTACGGGCAGCGAGAGAGTCCATGTAAGTAACATCGGGGTCGATGACTTGATTTTCTGCATCTGATGGGGTATTCTCCCGTGGTGGCCGTCCCTTGCGCTTCTTTTCCTGCGTCGTGCCAGCATCGCCCTCAACCCCGTCAATTTCCTCGCCCTCGGTAATGGCTCTCTTTCGTCTTCTTGCCTTGGGCTTGCGCTGTACAGCGGCAGCTACAATCTCGTCGGCGATGCGTCCGACCTCGCTCTCAGGCCCCTCGACAACCTCGCTGCTCAGAGCGGCCCTGTTCTTTTTGGGTTTCCTCGTTTTCTTCGGCACAGCTGGTGTATCTTGGCTGTCTTGAGCAGTGGCGGGCTCAGTAGCGTTTTTCCTTGCACGTGATTTGGGGAGCTGGCGAGAAATTTGGGCAGGTGCAGCAGCAGCCGCTGCTTGCCCATCGCCTGCGGCAGGGTCGTTTACCGCTACCCAAGGTGGATTCCTCCTCTTTCGTGGTTGCGGAAGCGCCTGTGAGTCACTGGGGTGTTGCGCAGTGTCGGCGCTTGGTGACTGTGCCCCATCCTGCACTCCTGCTGCATCTGGCTGCTGGTGTGGGCTTGCTTCGTCTGTGTATTGCGGTGGTCCTGCGGAGTGTTCTATGCGCCGTCTCTTGGGCGATCTGCCGGATTGGATGTCGTCCTCGAGGTACTGGGTAGTCAGGCCCTGGGCCGGTGGGTGTTCCGCAGCCAGATGCGACTCCCCCTCTACCTGCGACTGTAGGTGTACATTGGTCGGCGCAGGGTCTGGTGGAGCATCGCTAGGCGTAGGATCGACTATCACTGCGAGGTCTTGTGTCGCGGCTGGGGTAGGCAATTGGGCAGGAGTGGATGGTGCGACGGCGGGTGCATTGGAGGACTGGGGCTCTGCCTGCGGTTCTGCAGTGGATGCTGGTGTTTCTGGCGCAGGCGTAGATGATGGCACCGGTGTCGAGCCAGGCACAGAGGCAGCGGCTGGCCGTCGTCGCGCAGCTTTGGGCGCAAACTTTTTGCCCGTCGTATTCTCTAGTCATGACTTAGCCCAGTCGGTGCCTTGGGGTGACATGGGACGACGCACTGTTAATGAAGGAACTAAATGTTGCCGCGGCCTTGGGAGCCGGCGCCTTGTCACTGCCCGTAGCCGCAGCCGACGGCGGGCTGGGGCCTTGGTCTGCAGACATGGTGGTGTTGGGGCACGCTGGCTGATATCAAGTCCCTCGTCGTCACATTGGGGAGAGAGACGGAGAGAGAGAAACAGAGGGCGTGGCGGCGCGCGCCCCCGACACAGACCACACCTGCGTGGGCTAGCGCGACACTAGCCACCCGCTTGGCACCCAAGCAACTCTCTTCGCTCGACGCCCACCGTCTCCTCGCTCACCACCTGCTGCGACGGCCTCACACGACACTCCCCCCCAACCCCCCCCTTCCGCTGCCATCACGACGCTCGCCAGCCGCCCGCTTGCATCTCGGCCGCTCGCTCGCTGCTCCCTTCATGGTCTGATCGCGTGCGCGTCTCGCTGCCCCTTCAGACACAGCCGGCGTCTCCTCGATGAGGCTCGAAGCCAGGACCGTCGCACCCCCATCGCTTGACGCTGTCAAGATGGAGGACCGCAAGCGGCCCATCACTGACGACGCTGCTCCTCCTGCAAAGAGGCAGGCCGTGGCGGTCAACGGGGCCCGCTCTCACCCCGACGCTGACCTGCCCTGGAAAGATGATCTTGAGGTTCGCCCCCCTCCCCCGATCACCGCCCGTCTTCGCTACCGGCCCCGGCGCACGCCCCTGCTGACACTGCAACATGACAGGCTTTCCAGAAGGATGCTATTCTCCGCCAGATGCGCGAGTTCAAACGCGAAAAGGCTACCGTCGAGTCACAACTGAGCGAGTTGGAGAGCCGTTCGAAGCACCACGACGCCCATCTGCGAACAATCGATGCATGGTTTGATCAGGTCAGTATACCCTCGGGTTTTGATTGAGGTGACGCTAATGCCTTCTTAGCTTATCGATGAAATCAAACTCCGGGGGGCTGACGAGCTGCCTGCATCATCGTCCGCTTCTGAGTCTACTCCTTCAGTCCCTGCCGCCCTTCTTGGCGACGACAATGAGGCCTTTAAGCAACACTTGTCCAAGCGCAGGGAAAAGATTCTCTCCTCACTCTCCTCTCTTTTTGCCAAGTTTCCTGCAGCCAGCCCGGAGGTCGCTCAACTTCAGAAAAAGCTGTCAGAACTTCTAGCTAGCGAAAAGGATCATGTCATTCGACTCCAGCAGGTTGCGACAGAAAAGGAGCAATTGTCGGACCGACTGGATACCGCTACTCACCGCTATCTTGTTGCTGAAAAGAAACTTGATCGATTGAAAAGTGCTCAGGTTCAGAAGCTTGAGCAACAAGCAGTTGGGACCAGCACTGTAGCAAAGGAAGAGCCCCCTTCAGCTAGCAACGGAACAGATGCAGCCAACGGCGCCTCACCAGGACCAATCAGTGAGGAGCTGGAGACTGCAAAAAACCAAGCTTTGGCTGAGGCGGCTAAGAGGAAAGAGCATCTAGAACAGATGGAGCAGGAGAACAAGAAACTCACAGAAGAGATTACGACATTGAAAGTCAAACTTACCGGGCTCTCTGATGATGATTATGCAAAGACAGATCTTTTCAAGGCGATTAAAAGTCAGCATGAAGACGTCATTAAACGCATCAACAACCTGGAAGCCCAAAACATTTCCTTGCGCGAGGAAGCGCAAAAGAGTCAGGCTGAGCGAACAGCATACCGGATCAAAGTGGACGAGGAAGTGCGTACAACCCTGGCGGAACACGCAAGCCATGTTTCACAAGCAGAAGCAAACTGTGCCCGTATCCGAAACGCTCGCGACGAGCTTGTAAGTAAGAATAACGTTCTGGAGGCCAGCCATAAGGATTCCAAGGAGTCTATCGAGCAATCGAAACAACTCGTGAGTGCTTGTGACAGCCGGATTGCGGCGCTCGAGTCAGAATGCGAGCGACTGCGACTGCAAATTGCCGAACAGCAAGCATCCATGGGACAGCAATCCATGGAGCTGGACGACTTGACTCCGGAGCAATTGCGGGCCAAGGTTTTGAAGCTTGAGAGTCAAGCTCAAATCTTGAGTAACGAGCTACCGGCCATGGAAGCAGCATGGAAGAAGGCGCAAGCAATTGCAAGCAAGAAAATTGCCGAGATTGCGACATGGGAAGAGAATATTGCCAAGGCACACGCAGACAAGGCCAAGGCGGATCAAAAGTTTTTCGCCGCAATGAAGACCAAAGGCGAGTTGGAACAGCAAATTCGAATCCTCCGCGCCCAGTCGACCAAAGCCACGGAAGTTGTGGCACAGTTGAAAGAGGCAGATTCGCTCAGTCGATCGCTGGTAGACAAACTGGAGAAGCAAACAGCAGAAATGCGATCGCAGATGGACGAGCTTTCTATTCAGCACCGCCAGCTGCAACAAAAAGTCAGCGAGAACGCCATTACGTCCGAGGGCCAGGCCAGCCAAATCGCCGAGCTCAAGAAGCTTGTCGAAACCAAGGACGCAACGTGCCTGGCGGCAAAGCACGCGCAACGGGAATCGGAAACGGAGCGAGACAAGCTGGCAGCGCAAGTTGCTGGACTGGAGAAGCAGGTGCAAATCTACAAGAAGAAGAGCACGGCCAACCAGAGCTCGGAAGTGTCGACGATGGAGCTGCTGATCCAGTGTCAGATTTGCAAGAGCAAGCTCAAGAACACGGTCATCAAGACGTGCGGGCACATGTTCTGCGACCAGTGCGTGCAAGACCGGCTCACGAACCGAGCGCGCAAGTGCCCCAACTGTGGCAAGGCGTTTGGCAGCAACGACACGATGCGCGTGCATTTGTAATATCTACTACGACTTCCGTCTGGCTTCCCTTTTTCATGTACCCGGTGCGTCCTGTATATTAGCTGCATTTCTTTGAGTACCCTTTTTTTGTCACCATTTTACAAGAGCGTGGAGGGCAAGTTTTGAGGCCAAGCACCAGGGGGTGCCTTGGATACGTTGGCGTTTTACGGGTGGCCATGGGCCACATTCCATACATAGCGTTGGTGTTTTGGCAGCGCGGAGCATGTACGATCAGAGTTGTGTGCATGTTCAGACGACATGAGTTCGCATGTTTTACTAGATGGCCTGAGGGTACTTTCTCGGTCTCAGCAATGTTTCAATGGGCGTGGGCTAGATAAACATGATAGGTTGTATGCAAGTTGGGGGAATGATGGGAGGAAGAGAATGCCAAAGCAATTAGTATGGATTGTCTGTGCCAAACAAAGGCGAGTGGATCAACGGTGACTCACCCAACCCTGACAGGGCCCGCGGGTGGAGAGACAGGCAGTGACAGCCAACCAGGTGAGGCGTCATGGCCCAAACCGGGCAGAGATCCCAGGGTGGAAGGAGGCAACCACGCCCGGGTAATGACGTGAAGGACGCGTTCCCTGCCGTTGCCCCACGCGACATGTCCAATATAAACACGTGCAAAGTCGACGACTATTACCACCACAACCCGACGCAGCCAAAGCATAAAGGAATCGCTTTGCCTCGACTTGACACCGACTACATCTAGCTTTTCACACCACCAGAGACAGAAAAAAGCAAAAATAAAGCGACATACATCTTGCATCACCACCACCAAATCCATCTTACCTCAATGGCTCCCAACGTCCTCGCAGCGCGCGACACAAACACAAAGGTCAAGGCCATGGATGCGCCAGAGAAGACCAAGATTAAGAGTCTTGAGTATCATCGTCAGGTTCTACACTCGCGTCTCGATGACAAGCAGTACGTTGGGCCAGGCATGCACCTAATACGATAGCGTCACACTAACGTCAAGATAGGGAGTCAAAGTATGTCTCGCCATCCGACGACATCATGAGCCCGGCCACGCAGAAGCTGCAGGCCTTCAAGACCAAACACGCCATGAAGAAGTAAGTCATGTCGTCCGCTTTCATGCGCCTAAGGTTACATGAGCATGTGAATTAACCAAGCTACAGATCAAAGCCACAGACGCTGTTCAAGAAGGCGAGCTCTAAGAGTCTCGAGGCCAACAAAGGCAGCGGCTCGCTCATGTTTGCCGATATCCCAAAGGTTGATGCGGGCAAGCAAGACGCAGAGGCCTAGAGCCGACATTGCTATTCTCTCTCGGGCGCTTGGGTTGTGGGTTTCTAAAGGTGGTTTCACGTGTGGTATACCCTTTTCTTTCATGACCATAGTGCCGGTTTGTTTGGGCTGGTTCGGGGCTAGGCTAGGTCTCATGATACAATGGGCTTCATTGGAGTTTTGGGCACCCTGGTAGGGTAGTATTACGAATATGACGACTTTGCAGCTGTAGATGCTACGACATCAATGAACATTTTTCGAGCTTAGTCTACTTTGTGCTCATGTAAAGCGTATGCATGCACCAGAATGGATCCCTGGCTATGTTCGGTAATGTCGCCAAGCCACGAGTTGTAGCCTTTCGCTAGCCGCATCCTCTTCCGACCTCCAAGATGAAACCACCAACCCAAGACCAGCAAGCCCTGCTGGACGAGGTAGCAGACCTCGAAAGACGACTACAAGATGCAAAGGCCCGGCTGAACCCAGATGCCGTAGTTGCAACTCCCCCTTTCTCGCCACTTCCCAATGCCGGCCCATCCCCGCCTGTACCCTCCTTCTCCCCCGCCGAACAAGACGCTGCCCTGCATGCCCTCCTCTTGCTCGCCGACTCGGCCCTGCCACTAGGGTCTTTTGCTTTTAGCAGCGGCTTAGAGTCGTATCTCGCGCACCATAAGCCAGCGACGCCCTCGGCGTCACAGCTGCCGGCCTTTAACACGTTCCTCCGCCTCTCGCTATCAACGCTCGCCAGCACGTCACTCCCATACGTATTTGCCGGGTATCGCGACCCAAAAGAGATTGAAACTCTGGATAATGACTTTGATGCGAGCACACCGTGTACTGTGGCACGACGGGCTAGCATAGCACAAGGCCGGGCGCTGCTTGCTGTTTGGGATCGAAGCTTCCGAGCGCAGTACAATAGCACCGAGCAACACACGCGTGAGCACAGCTTGAATGGCGTAGCAGGCAAGAATACAGCCGTCGAAGTGCTTGCATCCTTTTCTGTCGCCCTCCGCACGTCGGAGCACATAAACGCCCACCTTGCCCCGCTATGGGGCCTCATCACCCGCATTCTGCATGTTCCACTGCAGCAAGCTGCCTATCTGTTTCTGTTTTCCCATGCGAGGACAGTGGTCAGCGCTGCTGTGAGAGCTAGTGTCATGGGCCCTTATCAGGCGCAAGCGGTGCTGGCGAGTGCAGAGCTGCAAGAGAGGATTCGCGGGCTGGTTGACGAAGGCTGGGATAAGACAGTCGAGGATGCAGGCCAGAGTGTGCCAGTCATGGACCTTTGGGTTGGTAGACACGAGAAATTATATTCGAGAATCTTTAATTCATGATCAAGAGACGATTCCATATCGTAGACAAACGAGCAACCTGAGCGACCTTGGCAGCACGTGCATATTCGAGGGATTTCTCATCTTGTGGCGGAAAATACACGCCATGTAACTGCAGCCACAGCAGAGGGATTCAGTATTATCTAAACATGGACTTTTGGTGAGTGTCTGGTCGTGGACGATTTCAGCCAGTAGCCGTGCTACAACGACCTCGTGCTTGGTCGATTCGCGCAAACAGCCATTTTGCTTATACCGCGTGACCGCTCGCTGAACCACACGTGCAATACAGCATCTGACATGGCCAGACACTGACACTGCTTCTTTGCTATAGGATATTTTGTCAAACCATGGATGCCTGGGAGTGCCATGAGTGTTGCGACTACACCATCTCAGACCCATCACCATGCTATCCTCAAGTGTAACCAAATGGATCTCAAGTGTCCTCACCCTGACTAGTCCATCTAACAATGTCAACCAAACTCCCCTTGTTTCTCCCACCGTCAAGTTCCCATGGATCCAAAGTTTTGCTTCAATAGGCGACTCGTACTCTGCTGGTCTCGGTTCCGGACATCGCCTTGACTGGCTCTGCTCCCGCTACACACACTCTTATCCCAACATACTACACATATCTCTCCTTGGTACGAATCCAAACCGAAATCATACATTCCTTGCCTGTTCTGGCGCCACTAGCACCGAAATCCTCGCTACCCAGGTGCCAGCGCTGCCCTCGAACCTCGACCTACTCACCATATCAGCGGGCGGCAACGATGTTGGTCTTACCGGCATCCTAAGCGCATGCATCTACCAATTCTATATGGCCGCCGAGGACGCTTGTGCAGAGGCTATTGATCAAGCACGCGCTCGCATCGCCAACGAGACAGAATTATACCACAACACGAGTCTCCTGGTCGATGCAGCAAAGCAAAAGATGAACCCGCAGCACGGCAGCATATACTACACAGGATATGCGACATTCTTCGGCGCAGACGACGAAGCATGCGACAACGTGACGTGGGCCATATGGAAAGATGTCGAATGGGAGAAGCAATACCTCACCCGCGACCTCCGCGGCAAACTCAACGACATGGTCCGCAGCGTCAACAGCATTTTAGCACAAGCAGTCGAAGACGCCGGATCGGGCGTCCACTTCATCGACTACGATGCAGAAATCCGCCAGTTACGCGGTCGCTACTGCGAGACCGGCGTTGTCGAGCCCGCGCCGAATCGCGCTGGACTGGCCTTTTACGAGTGGGCGACTGTGGACCAGGGCGAGAATAGCACGGCGTTGTTGAATCAGACGGGGGGTGCGGTGCCGAGGTTTTCGTTCCAGGGTAAGATTGCGAGCGAGGTGGAGAAGACGGTGGAATTGCATCCCGATTGGGAGATTGAGCATGGCATGGGGTTTGTGGATAAGGAAAAGGAAAAAAAGGGTACCGGTGGTGGTGTTGGGGGAGAAGGATGGTTGGGGGATGAGGTTCACTGGTTGTTACCGGATAGCTATAAGAGGGTTTTTCATCTCAGGCCCATGGGACATGAGGTTATTGCACGGATGGTGGTGAAGGATTTGAAAAAGAGGAGTGTAGGGCAGGGGCCAGAAGTTGAGGAGCTGTGATTTATGCATGTAATTCATGAGAGAAGTGGTGAAGACAGTTGCTATTTAAGAGATTGTTGATATATACACTGCCCTGTGTGACTAAAAGAAAATTCATGTGTGAATCTATGTATGCATGGTTGAAGCTGTTTGGTCCCGAGTTTGGAAGGAAGAAACCACCGCCTTCCTCTCAAGCCCCTTTTACCATCAAAATTCCACACCAACTTCCCAAGATCAACGGCATCAAGATATCATCACATATCCCTAGCCGTGCGTTTAGGAAGAGAAGAACAAGATGCATCAATCAGAGAAGAGATGTGGACAAACAGCTGAGACCAATTGTTGTCGCACTGTCAGTCACATGCTTGGGTGCTAACATACAAATATAGACTTATGAATTGCGCATACATGCAGTAGAAGTCCGCGCAGGGGGACATGGTATCCTTTCCAACCCTTACTTTTTTGGAGAAAACAACAAGAGGTTTGTAAACGCCAGGGAAATGCCATCCATCAACGCCAGGGAGAAAATCATTAATCATGATCGTCGTTTGCCAATGCGACCGGGTCCGGCTGTCTGGCCCTTGAAGGGCTTGAGGGCGCCTTTGCCTCGCGAGGTGGGAAAGGAGACCTTGTTGGAGGGCTTGCGACGAAGCTGTTTACGGGTCTGGCTCTTGTCCTTGGACTTGTTGGAGGAGCTCTTTGTGGAGGTGGAGGTGGTGGCAGCGGGGGCGCCGTCGACGTCCATGTCTACATCAGGATGGAGTTAGCCCTTGATTCTTACCCGACCAATGTGGAGGGAGTGGGTCAAAGGCAAACTCGAGGTGGCCGTCTGTGGTGAAGCCAACAACATCGGAACATAAGCCCAGGTGGAAGCACAGATTCCTGAGGTCACAGTCGTCCTGTGCTGCGTCGAGGGGCTTTGGGGAGGGGTCGGACAGGCAGCGTGGTATGGGAGCAGTGAGAAAAGACGAACCTTTGGGCAAGTCGTCCTCGTTGGCGGCGGTGGTGGTGGTCTCGGCTGCGGTGTTGGCTGGGCTCATATTAGCAGACGGACATGCGCGAGAGGATGCGACCAGCTTACTGTCTTCAGCAGTGTCCATCTGGTTACTTTCTGGCTTGGGTTGCTGGACTGTCTCGAGAAGTTTGGCATGCAGGCGTTCCATGCGCGCCTGCTCGACAGGGCCGAATACTCTGGCGCGCAGCTTTGTGCGGTTTGCCTTTTTGCTGCTTGCGCGGAGACCCTTTGCCATTTTGTGTGTGTGTGTGTGTGTGTGTGTGTGTGTGTGTGTGCTTGTGTATGGGGAGAGAATATGGGTGTGTATGTTGGAGAATGTAAGTATGTCGCTCGGCGGGCGGGTCGTTGGGTGGGGAAAATGCAAAAGCTGGGAATAATAATTTTAGTGGCGAGGCACCACCAGGGCCAGGGCCAGGGCCAAACCCACGCCGGCCCGTGCTCGGGTCGCGTTCTTCGCCGAGTGACGCTGACTGCCTTGGGGCACACACGCTGGCAGCACTTGGGACATGGGCCCGCCGCCAGACCCGCCGCCATCGTCGACGACGGCCACTTGAGATACACAGCGAGGCGCCAGATTACTGCTCGTCTGCCTGCACTGTACTGTACTACACGGCACTGAATCGCCCGCCGACCGAGTCTGGCAGTAGAGAAGTTGCGACCAGCACCCGCCCGGCCAACTGCCTCGACGGCCCTTCACTTCACCACCGTCTTCCTCTCACCCTCGCCCGCCCCAGGACTCGAGACCTCCTCGCTCATATAGCCCCCGATATGCCTTCGCCATATCCGTAGCATTTCACCCTCACATCTCCAAACCCGCCTGGCCCTGTCCATCGCGACACCAAAACCCATCCGCTCGTCCTCGCATACCCACACGCACACCCAGTATGGAGGCGACGCTGCAGCACACGGCTGCTACCATCACAGAGCGTTCAAAGAGGCTCATCAACAATGACCTCAAGAAAATCCTGAAAGAGGAGGGCAAAGCCCAGACGGGCAACAAGGCTGCCCTCCAGGCTCGCGTCATTGATTGTACGTACATGTTCTGGGCGCCGCCTCGATACTTTTCACCACTCGTCCTGCTAACCCTCACGTTCACCAGTAATCACCGATGCCGTCTCTAGAAGAGACCATGAGCAATTGCGCCGCCTACACCATCGCGTGCAGCATCACGGTGAAGCGCCGCCCCCAACAGCAACCAGCCCGGCTGCTCCTACATATTCGCAACCGCCCCCGCCCCTTGCGAACAGCTACGCCATGTCCAACGGATACCAGTCCAACGGCGCGCGCCAACCGCACCAGCACCACCAGCCAGCATTGCCCTCTCGTACGTTGGCCCCCGTTGCGCTCGTGTGCCCAGCCGCAGTAGTACTGATGACGACAGCAGGTCCCACGTACTTTTTCAAAGACAGCCCCTTCTTCGAGATACGCGAGCTTGTGCTCACAAACATGTCGCTAGAAGGTATGTTTGCCTTTCTCGCCGCTACCTGCCCTTCTAAGCTAACTATATGCGAGCTTCTCCAACTCACAGAGCCACGCTCTCAAAGAGCCTTACCCTGAATGAGGCTCAGACAGGGCGCTTAAATTCCGACCCATCCCTGCGACTGCTGCTCTTCTCTGCGCTTGAGCAGCCGCTGGCTCCTTACTCGCGTCTCGACATTGCATTTCCTTCTCAGATCGAGGTCAAGGTCAATGATGCAGAGGTCAAGGCAAACTATAAGGGCCTCAAAAATAAGCCAGGCTCGACGCGTCCGGCTGATATTACCGACTTTGTCCGCACAAAAGTCGCCAATCAGCGCAACAGCCTCCTCATCACTTATGCCCTGACCCAGAAGGCAAGTCAACCAGAGGTTTCTTTCCATTCAACTCACCTGAAATGTGACTCCAAGCTAACAGTCTTTTGTAGAAATATAACCTATTTGTTTACTTGGTGCGGAAATTCTCAGTCGAAGAATTGACCCAGCGTATCAAGCGCCGCAATGTCATTACCAGGGGATCCGTGTTAGAGGAGAGTAAGGCGCCCCCTTTGCGCATCCGACACCAAGCTCAACTAACCCGTCAATAGTGATGAAGAAGGCCAATGACCCAGATATCGAAGTGGGATCGAGCGTCATGTCACTCAAAGATCCAATTTCCACTCTGCGAATCGTCACTCCCTGCAGATCTACAGTCTGCACACACAACCAATGCTTCGATGCCGACTCTTTTCTACAGCTCCAGGAGCAAGCGCCCACATGGACCTGCCCAATATGCAACAAGACCATATCATTCGAGGCACTTGCTGTTGATGAATACGTTCAGGACATTTTGAGCAAAGCCCGCAACACGGACCAGGTCACTATCCAGCCAAATGGCGAGTGGTCGACCGAGAAGGACCTAAAACCCAAGCACAACAACCATGACGACGACAGTGACGATGACCTCGTTGAGATCACTGACTACCGCGTCCAGGCTATCAAGAGTGAAGCCGCACCAACCCCTACCTCGCTCAGTACGCCTCCGTTGCCCTCTCGAGAGCCATCCATTGCCCCTCGCTCCACCCAAAAGAGGACCTCTGAGGTTGTCGACCTGACATTGAGCGATGATGAAGATTCACAGAGGCCAACTAAAAAGGTAGCGTATACTACTACCCCCAACAGCATTCCAGATGCATCGCGTCGGTACCAATTGCCTCCTTTGCCAACTACAAGGCGCCCGCCACCACCGCCGGTCTACCACTCGAGTCCTACCAATGTACGCCCGGAATATTCCCGCCCTCCATCTACACCCCCATCGCGCCACGCTTATCATTCCTATCGACCCGCGCAGCCCGCACGGCCTAGCTATCCTGGACAGGGTACTTCCACCTACCCCACGCACATTGGCTCTTCCTCGCCTTGAAGCATGTGCTGCGCTTTATAATTGTCTATTACCATTGATGTATGAGTACATATTTGTTCCCGTGCTAACGTAATTTTGCCCTCACAGGGCAGAAAGTAGACGAAGTAGTACGACACCTGTCCAAACCGCCTATTCCAATGCAGTCTCACTTGATTGTGGGCGCCCCGGGCGGGTGGACGGAGCGGAGTGCTCCTCTTTCTTCCTGATTTGACATGGGGATTTAGCGCGAGGCGTTTGGAGGGCGACATCTCATGATCATCTATCTGCTTACGGCGTACCGAGGGATTGGACAACATTGGGGATACCACCGCATGGAAGGATTGCACGTGTTTCGATAGCCATTGTAAGCAAGCTTTTGCGACGAGAAAACAGAATGAAAGCTGCTTGCCGAAGAAGAAGGTTCGCCGAGTGGCGAACACAAGTCGGGGTTACGTTGAACAGTGTAATAACAAAAATGCAGTAGATAACCTTTTCGGCTTAGGCTACAGCTAATCATTCGAGTTTGCTATGAAGTCCGGCCGTATTCAAGGCTGCCACGGTCCTTTTGCAAAGCCACCACTAATGTTTTCCGCTTCCCCATTCTCCCTGACTACGAGGACATCCTCGTGGCGCACACCAAATTTGTTGAGAAGATAAACACCCGGTTCGGCAGTGAATACCATGCCTGGGCGTAATGTGGCTACGGAGTTGCCCTTGTTGAGGTATGGGCTCTCGTGTGCCTTGATGCCGATGCCATGTCCTAGACGGTGGGTAAAGTAATCGCCGTAGCCTGCAGCTTGGATAATGTCGCGTGCGGCAAGATCCACCGCGGCGGCCGTGGAATCCGGTATCATTGCATTGACAGCAGCAGCCTGTGCATCTAGCACAAGCTGCCAGACCTCTAGCTGCTCAGTTGTATTGTGTTCCGACGTTGTTGGCGGCACTGGCTCAAACGGTGGATAAAATGTGCGAGTTACGTCGGAACTGTACCCATGTAATTTTGCGCCAACATCAATAAGGACAAACATGCCAGCATCCAACTTCCTGGTCCCGTCGTACCCGCCATGGGGCAAGGCAGCGCTTTTTCCAAACTCGACAATATCAAAGAACGGATCGAGCCCAGCGGCTCTTAGCGCATCGTCCAACACATGTTTGACCTCATTCTCCGTCACACCACGATAGAGACACTGTCTCATGGCACGAATAGCTTCCACCGTTCCCGTATTAACAGCTTTCAGAATGCTAATCTCGCGCTCCGTCTTGACTTGTCGCACAGCTTCCACTTCACCGGCCAAACCTGAGACGGTAAAGCCATTCGACGCCAGCCCACGTTGGATAAAGTCGCGTATTTCTTCATCAACCATCAGTTTGGGTGATAGCTTCTCCCCCCAGATCTCAGAGAGGTAAAGCGTGGTGTAATAGTCCCAATGCTCTTGATACGTAATCGTGTGGATATCATGTTCAAATGGCATATCGAGCAGCCTCGCACGCGTCTCTTCAAAACTCGGCACCAAGAACGACGTATTTGCCACTATACCCCCGTCTTCCAGCGTCTGAGGCCGGATGACCATTAAAAATGGGCGTTCTTCGGGCTCCCAGGACTCCCAGTCTTGCTGTGTCACGTTTGCGTAGTAACTAAATGTGTACCCTGGCTCTACCACGAATGCATCCACGTTTTCGGCAACAAGCGCTTTAGCGAGGTTGTTGCGTCGAAGTACGTATTCTTCTAGTGGTGGTGGTTGTGCTGAGTCTAGGAAGGGCAGGCCAGTGGACAGATAGGTGTTGATTGAGCATTTGTGGAAAGTTGCAAATTGAGAGGCGGAGAATATGTGGTCATGGCCAAATGACGTGTAGAGATACTAGAATTGGGTGTCTTGAGATGTTTGGTTTCCCGAGATAATGACGATGGGCTTGGAATCAAGAAAACGTACCATAGTCGCGAGGATTGCGGTGCTTATCAAAATGTATAGAAGCGATGGACAGGTACTACTACGCCCGAGTGCTTTCCAGCGAGTAAGCGGTGTTCCGCCATTAGGAACGAAGAGACCCTTCATTTTGTCTTAGCATATCAATATGCAAATTTGATAAATAACCAATGTTTAAAGAGTAGGATGATGACGTTGAGACTGAGATGCATGTGTACGCCAACCAGGAATAGCGCCAACGCGCAGTCACGTGGAACGCCATGCCCACTTTAGCATCACACAAGGTAGATCACATGGCGAAGGAGACGAATCAAAGCAAGAGTCTAGACTTTTAGATGTGATTTGAATTTATGCCATGGAATTGAATCCGTATCCTGATTACCCCGTCATACCAAGAGTAATCCCACCTGTCCGACATGAACCCCACTCCTTGGTACATGGATCGCCTGCACCATTCCTGTTATTTCCATCACAAGAGGAAAATACTTGAGTGCTTTCGCCGTACCAGTGCCTAGACGCACTCGATCTCATCTCCAGAATTGACCATGACATGGATAGTATCGCTAAGATCCTCAGTCTTGACCTTGCCGCTTCCAACTGACTTGTTCTTGTTGACTCGACCAGCTTGGACCTTGTCAGCTACTCAACAGTTAGCAATGCGATAACCCCTAGGATATAGTACTTACTCTTCTTGGAAGGACTGCGACTCGTCTTCTTGGTCGGGCTGCTGCTATTGGCACGCGGCTTCTTGGGAGTGGGAAGAGTGTTGTCCATAGCTGCAGCCTTGAGATCTCTAGCCTGTCTCTTCCAGACTCTAGAATGTGACTCGAGAGCGTCATAGGTCATACCGTTGCCATAGAGCCGCGCGACTTCTTTAAGATCGATCTTTAGGAAATATATTAGTACAATGGCGTATGGAGTCAGCACAGAGCAAGAATAAACGTACCTTGTTGTCGTTGGCAGCAAGGTATGCCACCAAAACGCCTTCAATGACTTTGATGTCGTTCCAGTTGGTCGGCATGGCGGCAACGAAGACTGTGTGCTGTTAGTGAGAGTCGGAAGTAAACACGTAACGAGATAGCGGCTGTGCATATATAGAATAAACCTAGAATTAGCTAGGCAGAATAAATGCGTTGCTATGATAAGCCATCTTGAGCTCTATGTAGGGTAATCGTTCCCACGTAACAACTGTAATGTGCAAAGCTGATAAGCTTCACTGGTGGGGTCAACTTACTTTAGTGGTGATCGAAAGGTTCTTGAAGTGGATATGCGTAATATATTTCAAATTGCAGTGAGGGTTGAGTGTTGTAGTTGTGGTGTAGCTTGGTTGAAAGGAGGACATGGAAGATATGCAGGCGGCAGAGAGCACGTGCAGGTGAGTGAAGGTGAATAGCAAAACATTAGCTTTGCTTTCTCACTTTCCCACCTTCACGCCGCCAGCACGTGGTAATAAAGAGATGACGTAGTGGAAGAACACTCGGCACGTCTGCCTGTCTACGCAGTGGCGCGATATGTGTTATTCAACGTATGATGGTTGGAAAGACATGTTTTCACAAGCGACCAAACATGGAGAAGAACACTAGGAGCAAAAGTTATGTCTAGGAATCAGCTAAGATGCCGAATAATAGATATGAATTGGGTATAAATGCTTTTATAGTTAACGCCTAGCGGGACTTTGGAGAGCACACAAGCCCTAGTTAATTACGAACTCTTTGCTCAAAAATGTTGTTGTGCAACAGGGCTACTTCATCGCTTCGCCTTGTTTGCTTTGGAATCATCCCATTCTCTCTTGCCCTTACCCTGGGCTTTGAGTCTCTTTGCTTCCTCCCTTGGATCTATAACCAGTAGCTCTTCTTCGTTCTTCCGCTTCCATTCAAGGTCTTTGCCTAGCCTGTCTTTTGCAAAACTAAGCGAATGGGACATCCAGCCTGCATCGTCATCGGAACCCTCGTCTTCTTGAGCGTCCCAGGCTTTGCACGACTGACAGCCTACTATGAAATGCAGGTCACATGCGGCTTCGTCGTCTTGATCACCACTGTTACCATGTCCGCTTTCATTTTCGTTTGGCGTGTTTTCGGACAGTGTTGAAGCGGCTGGTTTGGGCATTGTGGCTGGCTCTGCAGCCTCGAGTTTGGATTTGAAGCGTGCCAAGATGTCTAACGAGGATTGCTCATCTTTTGAGTTTCCACCAGCACCGCGCTTGCGTCCGCGCGTGGTTGTTGAGGGTACCATGGCTTCGAGCAGAGACTTTTTCTTGACAGGCGCTGCATCCTGAATTTGCGTGCCCCGCTTCATCGAGGCTTTGAGTTCGGCAATTTGCTGGTTCACACGATCAAGTTTTGCTCGTTTCTCGGCCTCTGGCGACAATTCTCGTGGGGGCGAGCGGGGTTTAGGCGCAGGCGGTGACTTGGGGGCTTGTTTCTGTGCAGGCTTGGGTTCGGGAGGCGGTGAGGGAGAGTTGCGAGATGAGTTGCGTATGGGCATGGCTTTTGCTGGCTCTGTTGGTTTGGAGGATGGTGCTTTCTCATCGCCTGCACTGACTAGCTTGGTGTTGAACTTGGGCTTCTTCGCAACGGGCGCAGAACCAGCAGTGTCCTCGTCGTCTCCAAAACTCAGGACATTCTTGCCGGCTTTCCTCTTGGGCTTCTTGGGCTTCTTAGTCTCTGCCTCTGTGGGCACTGCAGCCTGCACCCGACGGACCATGTCTTCAAAGGGGTTTACAATAATGTCTGCGCCCGTGACTTTTGTTGGGTACATGGGCTGGTCGTCGCTTCCGTCGCGGATCTCAGCCTCGGCCATCTTCATGAGGTTGTAAATGGTGTCGCCGGCCACTCGGCCAAATAGCGTGTTCTTGTCCTGCAGCTCGGGTGTCGGGGCAAGGGTGAAGAAGAACTGGCTGCCATTATCGTCCTTGGTGCCTGTGTTGGCCATGCCCAGCAGCCCGCGGCGCGTGTACTTGAGGCGGCTGTGGAACTCGTCTGCAAAAGGCTCGCCATCGTAGCTGCTCTGGCCGCCCTGGCCGGTGCCCGTGGGGTCGCCGCCCTGAATGATGAAGCCCTTGACCAGGCGGTGGAAGACGGTGTTGTCGTAGTAGCCATCGAGACACAGCTGCAGGAAGTTGCGCGACGTGACGGGCGTCTGCTTGGCGAACAGCTCCAGCTCCAGGTCGCCGGCGGTGGTGTGCAGCACCACCTTGGCCGTGGGATTGGGCTCGAGGTTGTATGTCGAGCTCATGGCGACCGTCTACCTCGCAAGGCCTGTTGCCTGGTCGTCGATGGCGCAGTGTCGTGATGTGGTGATGTCGCGTGGGTTGTCCGCGCTGCAAAGCCTCCAGCCACTCAGCGTCGAGCGCTTCCGCACGACCCACGGGCCCACGACCACTACGCCAACGTCATTCTGCGCATCCCTTAGCCATGTGCACATCTCGTACCTTGCTCGACTCCAACCCATCCACTTGCCCTTACCACTATCCAGATGGCATCTTACTTATAACACCCCTCTTCTCGTCCGATACTCGATCCATATCTGCCCTGGGTAGCACCTCTTCCTTTCCACCTTCCCACTCAACACCATGTTGCCCTACATTAATGCTCGTACGTGTTGACGAAGCCAAAATACTGACACATGCACTAACCAACCGTGAAGCATTCGAGTATGCCGGCAGCATACTTGGAAACTCGGCAGACGAGCGTGAGAAGCCTCAGCATCATATCTGCTTGGCCCATTGTTGACCTTGGCCAGTAAAACTCGTCTTTTCCTTCTACCTGTCATATCCACTTGCGGCTGTCCTCAAGAGGATACCTGACAAGGATCCATGGAAGAAGAACTTGTTCGTAATCAGGTACGTATTCCATCTGCATGTATAACATAGTACCCTGTTCATAGATCCAGTGTGTCCATGTTCTACCTGGTTGGTCTTTTTGACCTGTGGGCCGGGCTTCGAACAATCTTCATCAGTGCGGGCGGCGCCTACCTAATCGCATCCAAGATTCACTCCCCTTACATGCCCTGGATTGGCTTCGTCTTCCTCATGGGCCACATGTCTGTCAACCACATCTACCGCCAGGCTGTCAACGACCCTTCCGTCTTTGACATAACCGGTGCCCAGATGGTCATGGTAATGAAGCTTACCGCCTTTTGCTGGAACGTGCAAGATGGTCGTCTCGCTGACTCTGACCTCACTGATTTCCAACGCGAACATGCCATCCGCACCATGCCCAGCCTCCTCGACTATACAGGCTATGTCTTCTTCTTCCCAGGTCTCATGGCCGGCCCTGCATTTGACTATGCCGACTACAGCCAGTACATCACTACCACCATGTTTACCCTCCCGCCAGGCACAGATCCCTCCCGGGCCCCGCCGACACGAAAGAAGCGTAAGATTCCTCGGAGTGGAGTGCCGGCTGCCATCAAAGCTGGGTACGGCACGCTCTGGCTAGTTGCCTTTATCAAATTCTCAAGCTGGTACTACCCTGCCTTCTACCTTGGTGGCGAGTGGATGCACTACACCTTCTTGCGCAGGGTGTGGCAGCTATACATGCTCGGACTTACTACCCGTATGAAGTACTATGCCGTGTGGAGCTTATCAGAAGGAGCATGCATCCTGTCTGGCATCGGTTACAATGGTCTAGACCCCAAGACACATCGACCAAAATGGGATCGCCTCACCAACATTATGCCGCTGGAGATTGAGAGCGCTCAAAATGCACGAGCTTACCTTGGCTACTGGAACATTAATACGAACTCTTGGCTGAAGAACTACATGTACCTGCGCGTAACTCCGAAGGGCCAGAAGCCCGGCTTTCGGGCTACCTTGGCAACCTTTGTTACGAGTGCCTTCTGGCATGGCTTTTACCCTGGCTACTACCTGGCGTTTGTGCTAGCGGCATTTGTACAGACTGCCGCAAAGAGTCAGTCTGCCCACAAAACTTTAATCGAGAGGCATACTAACCATGTGTAGACGGCCGCCGCTTGGTTCGCCCACTTTTCCTGACTCCTGATGGCAAATCGCCCTTACCTACGAAGCGGTACTATGATATCTTTACCATGGTGTTGACACAAACTGTCTTTGCTTTTGTCGTCGCCCCCTTCATCTTGCTGGGCTTCTCGGACACGATCAAAGTTTGGGCACGCGTCTACTTCTACGCGCTCATCGGCGTCGCAGCGTCGTATGCCCTGTTCTCCCGTTCTTTTCCGTTTCGAAAGATGCTCGTGCAGCGGCAAACTGCCCGTGTACCACCAGCACAACCAGCCAGTCAAATTGATGGCCCTACAATTGAGAAGGCCGCACGAGAGGAAATTCGGAGAGAAACATTGGCTAGGACTGTGTCAGCAGATAGTGTGTCTGGTGTTGGCAGCCAACACCAGATGCCACTTTTGGGTATTGCCGATGACCCTGAAAAAGTAGTCGATGAGATTGTGGCCGAGGTGAAAGCAGAGATAGAACTGAGAAGACGGAGGGGCAGCATAACACAGGGGTTTGATGTCAAGAAAGCAGTGCAGGAGAAGCTCAGCCAGTTCACGAAGAAGTCGTAGGGCTCGATGCTGCTGGGGATGCCCCGGTAGGCCGCACATGTTTTATTGAATAGAAGAGCGACTGGCCATGATGGGTCCGACGATGGATTCGCTGATTGTAATCTGGATGCATTTATTTTTATGTGTTTGGTATACGTCTGTATGCGTGGTGTGTGTGTGTGTGTGTGCAAGCGGATGGCAAGGCGTCCGAGCGTGTTGGGTGATTGGAGTCGGAATACCAAGCTTTCCGGGATCAGCCCAGACCCTGGCCAGATCGCCGCGCACCCACATGGTTGATAGTGTACACGACACGCTCCCAACGTTCCCGTCCGACGCATCCACCATCAACCCATCCCGGCCACTCATACACACACCGCTCCCGCCGCCACTATCTAGGTAGTCTGCCGCGTGGCCAGCGTGAAGGCGACGCCATGTTATTCTAGAGCTGGCCGCCACCGCCTTCTTCCAGCCCAAATTTCGCACACACTAATAAACGAACCGTCGTTTGATATTAGCTGGAAAGCTTGATCCAGCCCGACAGCCAGAGTTAAAGTACAGGCAGAGCCCAACCGATCCACATGCTTGCTGCAATACGGGTGCACAGGCATGTGTTCATGTAAAAATTATCCGGCTGCTGCTCTTGGCCTCGCAGGTCTAGGCAAACTGGTCAGATTCATGGAACGGACCTGCATCGCGTAAATGCTCGAATCTGGGGTTTCCCAGTTTTTAGTGACTTACGTAGGCGGCCCGCAATAAGCAATCTACTAGTACGCTTGTCATCTCCGGCCGCTCAATGCTTGGAAAGCGCTTTCTTGCTCCACCATGCCGCATGCTGGCCCCCAAAGACTCTTGGTTCCTGGTGCCCGTATACATGGCCCAACAGTAAATAGATTTCCGTGTATACAGACGGGTCTCGTTACTGACGCTGTGTTTCTCGTACTCAGCCGCTCGCAACGTTGCTCAGGGCACAGGGCTCGACTACAATGCTCCTAGTGCACCAATGCTAAACACGCGGCGCCGTATTCTAGACGCCTCACCAAGGATCCCATCGCTTCCATAATCTCCTTTCTTTTCCGTACCTCGGGCAAAATCAACATGATGGTCTTCCCCATCCGACTATCAAGAAGAGCCACCAGCGCAATCTTCGGGCAGATTATGCTTGAATAGTTCCCTTCTCCTTTCCTTGTTTTCGTCTTCGAGCCGCTGCTTACGCCCAGCTCATAATCCATGCTCACCAGCTCTTTGTGGGTTAATGCATACTTGTTCCAGTTGATTGTCATTGCTGGCTTTCCAGCTTACCCTGGCTTCCAATGGAGATCCCAAATCATGGCCCTCTGATCCTGGGAATATCATGGGCATTCGCCATCTTCAGTGGTATTTTCCTAGGCTTCAGATTCTACGCCAAGGTGACTCGCAGACAAGGGCTGTGGTGGGATGACCATGTGCTCCTCGCCTCGTGGGTAAGTCGAATTTCTACTATCGAATCCCGCTACTGTACTTTGCTAACCCAGATGAGTAGATTCTGCTTCTTTCACAGGCAGTCGCTACCCAATATGGCGTCGAGTTAGGTTATGGAAAGCCGCTCAATGACATTCCGACCGAATATTGGCCGACCATTGCCCTGGGGTCTGCCGCCATATCTATGGTATCGAGCATTGCCGCAGCACTTTCCAAAATGTCATTTGGTATTACTTTATTACGCCTAACGTCAGGTCACCTGCGCTCCACGGCATGGTTCTGCATTATTACCCTTTTGCTCACCCTGATCCCCAGTGTTGTGGGTCCCTGGATACAGTGTCCGCACATGGAGGCAACATGGAACACGTCTAGTGACGTCTGTTGGACTGCAGAGTCGCAAATCCAATACGGCATCTTCAATGCTGCCTGGTCAGCTTTGATCGATTTTGTTCTTGCATCATTGCCATGGTTTCTCATATGGAACCTGCAGCTCAAATCTCGTGAGAAAATTGGTGTTGGTATTGCAATGAGCTTGGGAATGCTGTGAGTAATTGTCCAGCTTTGTAGTCACGGACAGACTGTTGGCAATTGTCATACTAATACGGCTGTTAGTGCAGGTATCTGCGCCATTATAAAAGGAGTATATGTAGTACAGCTTCGGGAATGGGATTTTTCCTACTACGGCAAAGACCTTGTCATCTGGACCGTCGTGGAGATTGGCACTGCCATTGTCGGAGGATCAATTCCTGTCCTTCGCGTTTTCTTGAAGGAGACGATGTCTTCGTATGGGAGATCGGGCGCGAGGAATGATGGCACTGTCCCACTCTCACGATTGCACAGATACCAGCATTCAACCGTCACTACGACTGTACGAGCTGTGAAAAGGGGTAAAGAGGGAAGCTGGACTGCGCTAGACGAGGAAGAACAAAACGATGGCTCAAGTCAAAGGGGCATCCTGGTCGACGAAGAAATGGCTGGAGCTAGTGGTAGAGAAGCAATGTACGTGGGTGACCATATCTTGCAAACGAGCACAGTCACTGTTAGAGTTGAGAGCGGTGCTAGCCCGTCTCCTCAAAGTAGGTCTTTTCTGAACACTGATTAGCTTTTTTTCTCTCTGTTTTGCACCAGAGGTCCATGTAAGCATGGTTATCTCCGCGTCCGTATATTCCAGTATGTATGGGCCATGAATACAATAAATATCACAACGCTAGCTCTGTCGGAGAAATAGAGGCCCAAGGCAGTATTTATTATAGCCTTGTCATTGAATATATGTAATGCATCACATGTTGCTCGATATTAGACGCAACACGTGTCAGGGCCGATTGCGGCCTATATCATTTATTCACGGCCGACGCAGGTCCGAGTACTGTCTCCTTAGACATGGGCATCATAACGCACATTTGACCGTATTGGATCTCTGGTATAGCGCAGATAAGACTTAACGTACGGACAAATCGTACCAAAGCGCCTAGCTTCTGGAAAAGGCCCATAGGCCGATTGCCTTTAGTGATGACCAAACATGACAAAGCGGCACAGATAGGCTGGGAAGCGCTTTGTGTGCAGTGAGATTTACCGCACGGATCCGTTGCGAGTGCAAGCGATGCTGTGGACAACTGCGAGGACTAGCGACGAGTATTAGGGCGACAATAGTGCCGTTTCCATGCTGAGCCCCTCTTGAAAGAGCCGAAAGCAATTGCCTTTGGTTGCCGCATGATCTGCAAATGCGCCACGCTTGTCAGAGTCGCAGCCTTGGACGGGTCGGCAAGTCAAACGGTGACAACCTTTTTCAAGTGCCGGCTCACCTCAACCCCACAAACTTCCCCATACTCGTCTGAATCTCGTCATTGCCCTCATGACGGGCCACCCTATTCGGCCTTACAGCAATGTTTCCCCGCAGATTATTGCGTACTGCGTATGTCGTCCTTCGCCTTGGCCACGCTGGCCGCATGCTTCCTACCCTAGGACGATTCCGGTATTGTTAGCGAAATACTAGTAACCAACTAAGCCTCTACGACGCTTATCTCTTTCGCCCCTATATGCAGCGCAACAGGGATTGCTCAAGATTGCTCAACTGATTCTCCGATTCCTGCTGCGGCTCTGCTGCCATTCGCCCGACACAGCCCACCACCACTGCACAGCTCAGGGCTCGCTTCCATCGAGAAGGAAAACGGAACACTACACGTGACTTTGCGACGTTAATACCTCGGATAAGGATACATGGATTGCCGGTTAGAACCTTCAGCCACAATCCTCCCGCACTTCTCGGTGCATTTTAGTACGCATGATCAACTAGATCAGTCCTAGGAATAGACTAGCCTCGCTCTAAGTACTCCTGCGCTCAAACACAACGCAAATCTCTTCGTATGCGCATTGAGGCTCAACTGAACCCCCACGAGACGCACAGACTAATAGCCGGCGTCAGCAAATCAGGCCATGCAATGTACATCACTTGAAACCAAGGTATCTGAGTCAGGACTTTGATCAACTAATCGCACTGGTTCTAGATGCAGCTTAAACATTGCTTGAAAATTCAAAACTACTTGGCTGGTCTCACTTTAACCATGAAACAATGACGCCGAGGGCCTTCCTCCAACACTTGCCATTGGTCCAACTTATTTCGGGTTCAAGATTCCATCAATGACTGTTGCGAATTTAAGACACTCCTCATCACGCATCTTGTTAGTGTAGACTTGGATTGATGTTGGTAAGCTGTCCATGAGTTCGGGCTCATCTGTAAATGGCACACGTTAGCTTGTAATGCACACAGCAAATGTGTCATGAGGGAGCAAAAAGAAAGGATAGACGTACAGTTCGGACCGCACTGACCAGGGCCCATGACAAGAGGCTCAGGATCAAGTTTGCTAGATGACTTGCCGAACGGTATGACACATGCGGGGTACTGTCTCGATTGTCAGCATATGTCTTCTTCTTTGTCGGCAAACAGGAGAGCGGGCCCTCTCGAGCACTTACGTCAAGCACGTTCAACAACAATGTGTAAGGCGGCAGGCCGTACGTGTCATGCCGGACTGCAGTATGTTGCGCCGACGGTCCGATGACAACATCTAGCTTTTCATCCTTCCACAGGGATCTCCATTCATCCGCAATGATGTGCCTCTTTACGTTGAGTGCAGCCACTCTCTTGACACCTTCAAGGTGGGCAATGTCATCAAGAAAACTGTTTTTGAAAGCGCCCCACGCTTCCATGCCTTGCTTCACGGATCGTATTAGAGGTTCGCCACTCGCGTCAATGTGCTTTGCGCCTGTGTCGTCAAGAAAGAAAAACTCAAAGCCAACGGCCACTGCGTCGGCTACATGGGCCTTGGGGGCACTAATATTGTAAATATAGTGGCCCTGTGCCTCCAATAGCCTCACAGCTTCCGCCAAAGCTCTCTTGACTGGTGGGTGCAATGGGAAGGTTGGATCTTCGGAGACCACACCGATACGTAGCTTCTCCGGGCTTGGAGATCCAGAGAGATCCATCCAAGGCACGTCGAGAGCACTCGTGTCATACAAGGCTGGTCTAACCGACATGACTGAGCTGCACAAGGTGTTTAGTGCGTGGATATCGTTGGCTAGAGGTCCTGCACAAGGCTTGAAGAAATCCATGCCGGCAAGGGCTGGGGAAGCCTGCCCACCATCAGGTACGCGAGAAGTCGTTGGCTTAAAACCATAGGTTCCACAGCAGAGAGACGGTATGCGAATCGAGCCTAAATGACATGGTAAGTGCGGGAACTAGGTGCATATACCAAAATGTTCTAGTAACGAACCTGCAATGTCTGTGCCAATGCCCAGAGGAGATCCCCGAAAGCCCACTAGCGAACCTTCGCCGCCACTAGACCCGCCAGCAGTAACAAAGGTGTTTACTGGATTCAATGTGCGCCCAAAAATGTTATTCTGGGAGTCTCCAGTCTACTGAAATGTTAGCATCAAGTTTCCACACGGGCCGCTGATGGATCAATCTTACCATGAGAGTCTGCGGGATGTTCGTCTTGACGTAAATGACGGCTCCAAGTTCAAGCAAAATGTCGACAAGGGGCGAGTTCTTTTCGGACGGGGGATGACTCAGGAAAGACACGAATCCAATGCTGGCATCTGAACCAGCAACCTGGAACCCATCTTTGACGCTAATTGGCAAGCCGTGGAGCGGCCCTACTATCCGTCCTTGTGCTCTTTCGTCATCGAGAAACTTGGCACGGGCCTGTGCCTCAGGGAAATAGGTTTCAGTGAGGCACGATAGCTAGAAGATCGTCTATCAGATATTGTGGCTTCAACGTGTAGGAGTAGCTGCAGCTTACAAGTTGCTGTGCAATGGCTGCTCTCTTGGAAAAGGCAAGTGTTACGTCCAGCGCAGAAAGTTCACCGCTCTTCAATTTAGATAGCAGTTGTGCTACGGTATACTTCTCAGTAATATCCAATTCCTTCTCGGTCAATATGCCCGACTTGCGTGGAATGTCCATGTCATTTATACGGTGCGGGTGCTCTTCAAACGGCGTCTGAAGCGTTTGCAAAATAGCCGAGGGGAGCAGCCATTCCTTTGGCAGCTTACCACGGCATGATTGCTGCTTCGCGGCGACTGTCGACTCCCAAGAGGTAGTAGTGGATGCGGCCATGTTTCGGAATCAAATAGGAAATACGTATGGATATCAGAAGACGGCAGGGGACTCTACCAAGTATATATGGTGGCGGAGGCTATTCTAAATGCCGCACAAGACATCCGGAGTTAACATGATGCAAGGATTCACTCGTCAGGATAAGACGGATTTGACGCGTAGAGACTGAAGCGGTCGCAAGGTGTATCCCCGGTTGGTGGCCCGCCGGCACATAGTTAGCCTGGTGCGCTGCGTACACACACCCCATGGGCGTTGGAGCCAAGCCGGCGTAATCCATACCACATAATTGGACCGATGTACGTAGTAGGTCCGAGCGCATCCAACCATGCAGAATCCGGGGAATGGCAGATAACAGACCCAGACCCCTTGACTTTGGCGACTCGTGAGAAGGGCCGCAAGTTCACACATATATAGCTCCATCCAAGCCAGCACTGTGGGGAAACCAGCGCACCTGCCACACACGCCGTTTGTGTGGAACGCGGTCCCGTCGTCTTACCTAGTCCCTTTCTCTTCGTTGTATTCCTTTCTCCACCATGAACGAATCAACCGTCCACGGCGAGGGCGACGAGTCCTTCTGGGCGCCCGGTACCATTCGACTGGAGGATTGTATGACTTCCCAAGTCCTTGCACGCAAGACACAGTGCTGACAACTCGTCTACAGTGACCCGCTCCAGGACTGAAGTTATCCTCCATCCCATACCCACCTCTGATCCCGATGATCCCCTCAACTGGAGCCAGATGAGGAAGATGATCAATTTTGGACTAGTCGGCTTTTTCGTACTATGGACCTTCGTACAGCTCCAAATTGGTGCTACGTCCTGGGGCCAGCTCATCCCGCAGCTACATTTCACCGTCGACCAGCTCAACAATGGAGTTGCCATGAACTCAGCCGGCCTGGCCATCGGTTGCGTCCTCTTCATGCCCTTTGTGCACAAGTATGGACGACGCCCTCTATATTTGATGAGTTCCGCAATGCAGCTAGCCGGTGTCATTTGGCAAGCCAAGATGCAAAACTATGGCGACTGGCTGGGATGCAACTTTCTCACAGGCTTGGGTGGTGCCATCAGCGAGGCCGTTGTTCAAGTCACCATCGCCGATCTCTTCTTTGTCCACCAACACGGAACCATGAATGCCTGGTACCTCATCTTCACCTCCGTCGGTGCCACGCTTGGTCCTGTAGCCTCTGGCTTTGTGGTCCAGTCGCAGGGATGGCGATGGATCTGGTGGTGGTGCACCATTTTCCTTGGTGTAAATTTCCTTCTCATCATCTTCATGTTCGAAGAGTCAAAATATGTTCCCGTTCTCGCTGGCCAGACCGTTCCTCTCGACCGGGGTGTCACTAGCACAGATGACGTTAAGACCGCGGATGTCGACTTGGAGCCGGCAAAGGTCGACGTCAAGCACACCACCATGGAAAGGATACAATCTAGGATCGACCCAACTCTGCCACGCAAGACCTACCTCCAGCGTATGACGCTAGTGACCACCTCGCACTATTCTGTTCGCCACCACTTTTACCAACCCGCGGTCGTTCTATTCATGTTTCCTGCCGTCGCCTACGCAGCCCTTACTTATGGTACCGTCTTGGCGTCTTTGGCGCTCATGGCTTCTACCCAGGCGACGTATCTCCTCGAACCACCTTACAACTTTGGGCCTTCTGGTGTCGGTCTCATGAACTTGGCTCCATTCACCGGCTCTTTTCTCGGCTTCTTCGCCGCTGGTTGGCTCAATGATAGGTCCATCATGTGGCTCGCAAGACGAAACGGTGGTATCTACGAACCCGAGATGCGTCTCTGGCTTGGCCTTGCATCCGCATTGATCCTTCCCGCCGGCGTTCTCTTGTTTGGCATCGCTTTGGCTCATGTAAGTTGATCGTTTTCCGATGCTGATAAGAAGACACTGACATTCTCTGCAGGGTGTGCATTGGATCGCCATGGCTGTGGGCTTTGGCATGTTTGGTTTCACATTTGTGCTTGCTAGTGGCGTCGCACTTGCGTATGTGACGGACTGCTATCAAGAGGTGAGAAGATGCCTAAAACTTCCCGATTACATTGCAGACACTAACTTGACATCTTCAAGATTCTCGGAGACATTATGATTGGCGTCACCTTTGTCAGAAATGTCTTCTCCGTCATTATTCTTTTTACACTCACTCCTTGGACTAAGGCTATGGGCATCCAGAATGTTGCAATCATCACGGCCGTCTTCAATCTTGTCGTCCTTTTGCTCCCCATTCCCTTGATTATTTGGGGCAAGAAGTTTAGGATCTCAACCTCCAAGCGATACGAAGCAATGGCCCGTCGACAACCCGCGTTCCGATCACTGGAATAGCACTCGTAAAATCCAAAGTTCTTTTGCTTTGTACGCCGTCATCCAAAGCCTGTAGAATCATTATGTAACATTGCAGTCCTTCCTTTTATAGTTTGGCTCAATGTGGAAGCCAGGAGACGGCGTCGCACCAGTGTACTTGTCCTCGAATGTCTTTGATTGCCCAAAATGCAGTCAGCTGATCTCTTAGCCTGATTCTTGATCGTCTCGAAAATTCAATAAAAATATCAATTTGCTCAAGCGCCATTTGACGTTCCTTAATATCCGTGAGCTCAAAACAAGCGACCATGTACGGAATCTCCATGTGCGGAATGGATCGTTTGGTATGCCGAACCGCTGAACGCAATTCTTCAAGTATTACTTCTGACAGTGCTGTGCCTGCTGCTACCTCTGTACCGAAAGGATAGCGTAGCCGGTGAATCATGAGGAGCATAGACCAGCGGAAGATGTTAGCTTGAGCCAGTAGGCTCACCATTTCCTGTTGCAAGAAACGACTGGCGCATCCCTCGGGTAGTGCAGGCGTCCATTTGTGGACGACCAACTCGATTGCATCAATGATTCCCATGAGTTCGGAATCGCTAGGTCGCTCGTTCTGGCGCAACAGATAGCTGACTTCGCAAATATCGTACATGCAGGGTAGCATTGGCGCAGCAATTCCCACATAGCGATCTACACAGCCGTCCGTAATTTCCATCTTGAACCGTAGTGTGGGCACCTCGCCCATTAAATAGCATTCCTCAGTCTCTGACAAGATCAGGCAGACGAAAAATGCCGAACACTCAGGATCAAACACTGTAGTCGAGTCGTAGATGGGCTTGATGGTGAGGAGAGCATGTCTGCATATTGCCAAACCGCTTCCGGATATATGCAATGCGAAGGTGAGTGCGCTCACTGCTAGCAGCAGGATGACGGATAAATCTCCAGAATCGAGAGGTTTGACGGAGCGCAAAGTGGACACCGCGGAAGCCGCCCGTCTATGGCCAATGGACCTGTCTTCGGGGGAGGGATCAGGATCATACTCGCAAGCTAAGAGCGCTGCAGTTGCTATCAAAGCGTCGCTGATCCATGACGGCGCATTATGAAGGTGCCGCGCAAAAGTTTTGTGATGGTTTACCCGGAAGCTCTGTGCTATCAAGAACTGCTCAATCCGAGGTCGTCCTTGTGATATGCACTTGACAATGAACAACTCCCTTTCGTTCATGTCGGCAAACATGGAAAGAGTCCTGGGTGGAGACACTGCACCCGATCTAGCTGGAGATGCTGGTAGGGAGACTGTGTCCGATGCAGGGCTCGCTGGAGTAGTGCCTTGTTTGACTGATGACGCTGCTGCCGAGACCGTAGAAGAGCTCTCGCTACGGGCGCGACGTACTTGGATTGTTGTCGCACTTCCCTCACGGCGATGGTGACGAGGCTTGCGGCCAGCGGTTCCCACGGGTCTTAGGCTCTGGCATGTGTTCTGCAGTCGGTGGCAACGTTCGCAGGCACTCTGGCCGGGGATACGTCTACATTTTTCCTTGACGGCGTGGCACCTGTCGCACGCCCGTGTTGCTGGTGGTCTGCCCATTGAAGGCGCTCAAAGGTGCGTCCTCCGGGGTCATGGTAGGGTGTGAGAGTGGATGCGACAGGGAGCCTGATGCTATGTAGCAAGCTCGGGTGAAACACCGGCCAAATGACTAATCGTCCCGCAGCGCCCGAGCTTCTCAGCCCTGGGATCCGGGGAAAATAGCGCTACACATTTGGAACAAGCCGCGTTGTAAGATATGCGCCACTATCAAGGTCTACGATTGTCTCTTCATTCCTCGGTCTTCCTTACTGTACACAATGTATGTTCGCACAGCCTTTGCGCGATCAATTTTTATACTCCCTTCGCATTATGATGGCTACACCAACATCCTGACCAAAGCCGCATCGCACTTGATTCGTCTTGTTCGGCCCTGGTCACTTGCTATGGCCATCTCCCTTCATCTCGGCTAGCCGATAAGGAAAATCGAACCAAGTCGCAAACCCGCAGCCTCCTTTCCCGACTTGATGCTTTCAGCTAAAAGAGAAAGCAGGGCGTCTAATTGTTCCGTACGCTCCAAACAACTCTGGCGCGAGGAATGTATCAGATTTAGGGTTTGCAGAGATGTGGCAGATCAATTTGCTGGCTGTGTGGACCTGGGCGAAACTGCCAATTCATCCGTTGCCATGAATCGTTCAGTTTGACCTTTCCTCTTCATGTGAAATTTCCTATGCTCGATCTTGGTGTAAATTGAGAAAATCACAGCTGATGGTGTGTGAGGTGCCTGGTGGACGCGTAATAAGGAGAGCAATGTGTGAATGCACTCCCTGAACGCAATGATTTTGACATAGAAATTTTGATGCACGCCATTTGAGCGTTTGGCCGTATCAAGGACGTCTTGACGAAAATAACGTTGACCTCCTCGATATAGTGGTTTAGGTAAACCCCATGAGATGAGTAAATTCTATAGCCCAAGGCATGGGCGCAGGCAGAGCAGGCAGAGCACTACCACCCCCATGAAGCTAGAGGTTTACATCCCGTTTCTTGCTGGAAGAGGAATTTGAGTGAGATATCACCCCTAAAATGTTGAGGAAAGTAGGGGTTGGTCAGAGGCTTGATGATAAGTCCAAAGTTGAGATGCAGAAATAGGTCTTAATGGAAAAGATATGAGGCTTCAAAGCGGTTGAGTAGGTAGCTGGAACTCCAGAAGTTTTACTCTGGAAAACGAGGGAACTGAGGAAAACACATAGAGAGAGAGAGAGAGAGAGAGAGAGAGAGAGAGAGAGAAAAGAAGGATTGCCCTCTTGAGTGGCTCTGAACATATTTGCGACTAATCCCTGGACTCGTTTCCAAAGTATCATGGCCTTCAGAATATTTTGCAAGACTTGGGCTAGCAGTGAGTTTGTGAATGTATTTGCTAGGTTGGGCAGAGTAGTATCACTTCTGCGAGAATATACGCATGTTGGATGACCTTGCAACTTTTACCTTGTGACGTTTTACTGGAAGAGACTGGTGCCACAAATTCAAAGACCACGCACAAACAGCGTTCCCCTGGAGAAAAGTCTCTGGGGAGCGGCTGGTGAATATGCACAGGGTCCATGCAAGGCGAAAATGGCCAGAAGACGTCCTAGGTAGTTTAAGCCACAATTGTTCGCCAGGCTCCTAGTGGAAATGCCCATATCCTGTATAGAGATCAATGGACCAATACGGCCTCTACTGGATCGTTTTCGCCATGTGCATCCATATCTATATCTGCTTGATGCTCATCCTGGGTTGGGTCTTCGGTGGGAGTAGGGCGTCCTTCGATCATGCGAATCCACCATACAGGAGGATCGAGCGGACTGTGATTGTTGTGTAAAGGCGGGTAGATATCGTTGAAGTAGTACCATACTATTGAAACTTAGCTCTACAACGAAGAAATCGGGGCAAAGACACGGGGACTCGTACTGTGACCTACGACAATGCCGCACATCTCGTCTTTGGGTACGGTTCCATGCATGATCAGCGAAAATGCTAACAATACCCAGGGAAGGTAAGGCGCCTTGAACACTAGCAATCCCAGGAAGCTTAGCATGGTATCCGGATTCTTCCTACTCCAGATATATATGAGGGTGCTAGACAAAGCAGAGCCAAGGAAGGCCATGGAGAACATGGGCGCAATGCAGAGGAGGAGCGTGGATGCGAAAGTGAGGAGCCAGGCGAAGTGTGCCGTGGACCGCCCAGAAGACTCCTCCAAAAGTCGCGCATAGCGTTGAAGAAAGAAAATGTGGTAGAGGAGATCGAGACTGAGCGGACCAAAGTAGAAAAAAGTGGTGAGAAGCCTCCAATACTGCCAGGTGTCAGTACGGAATGGCCAGATTTAGATCCAAAGTTGAACGCACCTGGCTCTTGAAGAATACAGTACGGACGCTATAGAACAGCTGGAAGGGTGAGATGATGTGGCATTGTACAAGCACGCTCGCGCTTAGCGCTGCAGTCATCCACCAGCGAGTGCAAACAGGCATCTCGTAGAACCACTGCTCGAGCGGAAATCCTCCGACCCCACCCATCATACCATCTCCGCCTTGCAGCACGTTGGCCATTTTGTTTATGCCTGGCTGGGGCAAGCAGACTGCGCTTTCTCTGGAGTTGGAGACACCGGCGACGCAAAGATAGTGGTGATGAAGGGAAGGGATCCAGCATATAGAAGCTGGGTAAGAAGCGAGAGGATAGGTGTCGGTGAGCAACCGCTGCGCTCTCGTGTCCGAGAGTGAAGGACAAGTACGTACATAAGTGGCTACGTAACGTGAACCATGGCTGACGAAAGCGCTAGCTTGATCTAATCTAATCTAATCGAATCTGGCCAGCTTAGATTAGATAAGATGCGGTTGAGGGCCGCGCACTAGCCACACGTGCCAGCCCCTCGGCTCGGCCTAGCACTGCGACGCGACCAAGCAACGCGAGAACGGCTGGCAATGCGAACAAGCCCATCTGATTCAGCAACCTTTTTTCCATTGTCCTAGATTGCCCTGTTCCTGAGACCCATATCGATCCCTAACCGTCTTGCACATTCGAACCGCAGCGCGCCAGCTCAATTAAAGCCAAAGTTTGGCGGCTTCGCGTCGCGTCCGGTCTACGCGCCAACCTCGAATTCCACCCAAACGCATACATTTCTCGCGACCCTGTCGTCGCCCACTTTGCTTTCAGCAGTTGACGCAACATTTCTACGACGGAAACTCAACATGGCACCGAAATCTCCTGCCAGGCGCAACAAAGCGCGACCATCGCGAGGCGGGAGAGCTAGTATTGGTGATAGAAGGGAGTCTGGCAAGCGACGTACGTCAAAGCCACGCAACCAAGGGGCGCACCCACAGTGACTGACATGGCACAGTTGGAGCGCCAGGACCTGCGCCTGATCGCGCAAAAAAGCGCTATAAGCCTGGTACTGTGGCTCTTCGTGAGATCAAGCGGTATCAAAAGTCGACTGACCTGCTTTTGCTGAAGCTCCCTTTCCAGCGCCTTGTAAGTGCGCGACCGTGACAAGCCATTTACCTCGTTTCTAACGTGTCCAGGTCCGTGAAATCGCCCAAACAGTCACAAGCGAAGAAGGACCCAACAGATGGCAGAGCCAAGCCATTATGGCCCTACAAGAAGCTACTGAAGCCTTCCTGGTCAACCTATTCCATGATGCCAATCTATGCGCCATTCATGCAAGGCGCGTCACCATTCAGCAAAAGGACATACAGCTCGCACGTCGCCTGCGCGCAGCTTGGGGTGCTCCGGTGTAATATCGAGCGGAGCATCGTATGCAGATACCCAGTCTTATTTTTCATATGTATTGTTTTCGAATTTGCAATTAGGGGTTTTAACATGGCGTGCCGTATAGGAATCGGCTTTTGCGTGTCTGAATAAGTACTTATTTGTCAGCCAAGTTACATACATAACAGTGTTACTCTCCTCTGGCAGTACTCAGAAGCTTTTCTAGCGCACTAAACGTACAGGAGGTCAGAAGCCCATAGTTACCCTCGTTCCTGATATCATGTCTAAAACTATGCAGAGTTGCCTGCCATAGCTACCTTGAATGTAACTAGTAACACTAGTTTGGCGTATCACGGCTTGGACCATCTATAACTGCCTGACCTATGATTTTAATTTCTTGAATCTTCTTGTAGAGCGTATAAGATTATTTTGCTGAGAACGGAATGGCGGGCTACATCCGAACCTGCCGGATCCGGGTGTCGAAAAGGATTTTGCGCAACACATTCGGTAGTACATACCTATTTGGTCATAGCCTAGCAACACTGCGCCTTTTCACTTACGACAGGACACATGGGGTCCCTGCCCAAGTAACAAATGCTGGATTAGCCACGTTTCTGTACTCATATTGCCTGTCGGCCCAGGCGTGAGAACAAGAGACAAAACAGGGGAACCTATTCTGTAATTGCGAGCAACACGCTGGCAGATTTGGACTCGTATATCCCAGACCATCCGCATGATAGCCCTACCAAGCCCCTGTATATTCCATCGTATGTAACGAAGTACAGTACGCCATGCATCCTCTAGGCACAAGCTCAAACTAAGCTACTTGGCAGCCAGGGACCAATCCTTTGGATTAAATTAGATTTTTTACTTCCACAGACGCTTGGCGTTCTTGGAAAGTAGGCCACGTCCTACACTTTCGGTCCTACTGATATTCTACCGTTCTGTTTTCATCGAATTCGGCGTGCGTATGTTAGAAAAATACTATGCACCGATATAGTACGAGTGTCTATACGCATTAATGACTAATGACACCGACTCCTACTAGCTGGATACAGCATGTATTTCCGCTATACGCTATACTGGCATACGCTCACAGTAGAGCAACGTAAGGATACAGCCATTTGAGCATCCAATCTACCTCTTCCCTTGAGGTGCACGTGGTCCAGACCGCCTCTCAAGACTATCTTTTTGTGGTAACAACCATTTGCTAGGCGTCTTGGACAGTCACTAGAGCCTCCTGCGTACAGCCACCCCAGTTTCCTCAGCATAGTCTTAAAATAAGTAACTATTGTAGGAACGATGATTGAAGTGTATATAAGGTGTATAACTTGATAGCTTTTGAATAACACCACATC
The DNA here is from genome assembly GCF_000527765.1 of Bipolaris victoriae FI3. Lineage (NCBI taxonomy): Eukaryota > Fungi > Ascomycota > Dothideomycetes > Pleosporales > Pleosporaceae > Bipolaris > Bipolaris victoriae. The sequence continues at coordinate 78,026 of NW_014575278.1, forward strand.
AGCTCAGCCAGCCATCTTCTGTCAATCCCTCGTACCTACTGGGTATCTGAACTGCTACGGAACACCAACACAACTCTCGCTTTTTCCCTTCGTTCTTCTATCATGAAAATCTCCACTCTCTCTTTCTTCGGCCTCCAGGCCGCTCTCGGCCATGCGCAGGAATCTTGCAATGCCGCATGTCAAGCAGCCTTTCGACCAGCTGTCGCAACTGAGATTGGCTCTATGGTCGCAAAGAACGTGTCCTCTGAAGCATTCTACAGCACGCCTGCCAATGCCACCGGTGCCAAACCTGGTGATGTATTGCGATGGGAGGACCTCCCTCAGTCCGTAGTAAACACCAACTTTACTATACCCTCTGGAATGTCCCTTTCCCGCTTCCTCTATATGACCGAAGATATCGACCGAAAGCCTATTCCCGCCAGTGGATTTGTCCTTCTCCCCTATAGCAGGCTCGATCCAAGCAAGCCGTTGAACACCGTTGTGTGGACACACGGTACAGCAGGATTCACGAGAAACTGCGCGCCTTCCAATCACAAAGACCTGTACTACGAATGGCAGGGACCCTACTACCTGGCACAGGCTGGATATGCCGTCATCGCTCCAGACTATGCTGGCCAAGGATCCGATATCCCTCAGGGCTTCATGTACGAGGCTGGCTTTCTTCATGCTGCTGACGCTGCTTACTCCCTTGTCGCTGCCCGTAAAGTTATTGGAAACCTACTCTCCCAAGATTATGTTGTCGCCGGCCACAGTGAGGGCGGCATGACTGCATGGAGGACCAATGAGCGACTTGCAATGCCCGACCAGGACGAACTCAAGAAGGCAGGCAACTTTCTTGGCTCAGTCGCAAACTCACCGGCGCTCCGTCCACTCGACTTGATCCCTGAATCTGTCCGACGAGCGAACGGCGGACCTATTGGTGATGCAGTATCCGTCTTCTTCTTGCAGTCGCTTGCTGGTCTCTTCCCCAAGGAGTTCCGCATTGAGGATCACCTTACACCCCTTGCGCTAGCCCGAATTCCTCTTGTCAACCAAGGCTGTATCATTGCCGGTCGAGCCCTTTTCGGAGGCCTGACTAGCGCGCAGCTATTCAAGAACCTTGACTGGCTTAAGCTTCCCGTAGTCGTCGACTGGCAGAAGCGTTTCAATGGCGCCGGACCACATGCCCTCGCTGCGCCAATGCTAGTTGTTCAGGGTATTACCGATGTACTCACCTACGCCAACAATACCGAATGGGACTTCAACCAGACTTGCTCATCTTTCCCCAACTCTAAGGCTACCCTCTTGCTTTACCCTGATTCGAACCACGACGTTACGAACGGCGCAGCAATGGTTGACATCATGAAATGGATTGGGGACCGCTTCAACGGTGTAGCAGTCCAGGATGGCTGCCACAAGAAGACCATCGAGACACTCACCACAAGGCTCAGAAACATTAACACCTCTTACAACGGCACCGCCTAGACATATAGCTCTGCCTATAGTAGTCAATCAGCAGTAGTAGAGATGTTTTAGAGTTGCGAGGAGTTAGATAGGGGTGGAGGAGAGTTGGGAGGGGTTCGATATAGGTGGAGTAGAGTCTCAGTATTTTTATAGATCAATATATTTCTTTCTATCCCTAGCGCAATTCGTACCACTTCAATCCAAGCCTAGCCTGATCTCTTTCACTGCTAGTTGAGAAAGAACAAAGTAACTCAAGTAGAGATTTGACAAGACACTGAATCAACTTGGTGCTTCCCATAGCTCTCGAGCGTTGACCCGAAAGGCCCTTTCTGTTAGTCTCTTGTGACCGTTACACCGTTTCAAGAGATTTCTCTCAAACGGCAAAGTATCGCACCCACGTGTTTGTGTGTGCAACCAATCCGAGCCAAACACAGTTCCGTCCCCGCCCCGGGCTTTCAGTTATGCCATTGCGAGACCATCGAGATTTCGAAAGTCCGTATTATTCGAAAACAGATACGATGCAGAATAATGAACGTACGCGAGATGTTTGATCCAGATATCATACAAGGATTCAGTGTATTGCTTCAGAAGCTCTACTAGAAGGACTCATTTGAAAATTTGTCACATCGGTGTACACGTCGGCCATTACTCAGCAAGCTTATTGTAAAGTCACTTACGTTCGGGACCCTATTGATCAAAATACTTATTGCAGTTTCTAACGTGTAAAATTAGACGAGTCATACTTCATGATAGCTGTCATAATTTAAGTAAAGTAATTCTGGTGGGTAATGCGTATCGAAGCCTCCAATTCGGAACCGCTGATCATGTTCACCGATATATCTTGCTTATCACAGGGCGGAACACAGCACTTGGATATCCCAAATATGAGAAACCTTGTTGCATCTGCTATTGGCAGTTATCCAAAATCCATGCAAAAGCTACCACGATCCAAGCAAAGGTGGCACTGAGGGCTTGTTGACACAATGTCCGTGCTGTGCCCATGCTCCGCAGAATGTCTACGGTTTGTCCTCTTGGTGTAGGATTATCAGCTTACGTTGGTGGTTGAATTCGACCGTCCCACTTTCTGTTCTTGATTGCTTGCTTCCCTGCTGCCTTATTTCCCGGCTTTGTTCTGCGCGAGCATTTGTGACTCTTCGCTAAATTAACGAGCTATACATTCTCACTGAGCCTGGAATGACTACATAGCATCAGTTTCTTGGTTTCTAAGTTTGTGAAGGAAAGAAATGAAGCTGGGCTAAAGAGTATCCCATCATAATGACTTCGACGCGCGATACAACCTTCACTTTCAAGGTTCGTTTGTTGTGAGCATACAATTGTGTTTCGCGAAAAAGTCGGAACGACTAAAGCTTGCTAATAATCACATCCTACACAGTAAATTTCAGTACTGCTGTTTGGAGGTCAGGACAATACACCGGATTTCAATGCTCTCTTGTTGTCGGCGCTGTATTGGAGTCGAGACAAAAGTGTGCGCACAGCGTGCACTGTACAACCTGCCGTTTTCATCAAGCTCCCTATCACTACGAAATACCTGTATTAGCACGTCCTAGGTTGTACTCATGTCCTTGCAGTACCAGAACTTCTGACCAGCATTTTGACTGACGGCAAATCTTTCGCCCGTGTAACATGGATAAACCTGCTCAACTGATACCAAGTCAGTCTCCGCAACAGTACGCGAATCGGTAAAGATTAGTGGATGGTCCTTGACCGCACAATTGATCGGAATTCAAACATTGGTGATGCGATACCAGATGCGAGGCCTCATCACATCGTCTAACAAAGCTGGTTGATCCGCCAGCTCGTGTGTTGCTCGTAGGTAGCTATGCGCCGTACCTGGACTGATCAATGTGAACCTTGCATACGGGCCGATGTTGCCTTTCCTCTGCAACCGCGTGTCGCGTAGTTATGTCGAAGGGTATTGTCTTGATCATATGTGGGATATCTAAGATTAATGCTTCCTTAATAAGGGGAAAATACTCCTTATCAATGTCTTCACGAGATCAAATCAATATGTTTCATTACCAGGCCCCAATACAAAGAAAATCCATGAACAGATACTTTGAAGTGTTCTTCGTGTCCCCGGGCGTTGTGTATGGCTGTGAAGACTTGATTGTGGTCATAATTGGGAGTTCCCTTAAGTTCTCCGTTTTTCGTCTCATGACTTGGACCGCTATCGTTACCAAGGGACTGTAGTAGCACAATTCCCTTTGTATGGGAAACGATGTTCATGTCGCTTTTGATCATATAGATCAGGCGATGGGTATGTTATTTGCAAAACGATGACGACAAGTGTAGGAGTAAGAGGAATACGAATGAATACGATGAGGAATTTAGTATGTAGCGCCCAAGATGTGCCTGTTAGTAATACTCCTGTTTATCAAAACGGTGATATGCTTTACAGTCATGGCGATAGGGCCAATGTAGTGGACTCTTGTGCATGCCTAGAATCAGATCCACTCACCGGAAGCAAAGCGAGAAGAGGTGTGGGTAAATATCCAGTCCTTGAAAATTCACTTGGAAGAACCCTACACTGCGTCTAAGCGCGGCCTGGGTACGCCCAGTCTGCTATATTGTTAGCTGCAAGCGGACGGAATGTCTATTTGTAGCCCACAATGGAAGCATCGAGCCCTTGGACACTGCCACCTGTTCCAGAGGCGTATGGGTGCTACCTTAGATGCCTGTTCACCAAAGCCCCACCAATGTCGTGTATTGAGGGGCCTTAGGAGTCACAAGTATGGCAACACAGGTGAGGAGTATCTTGTCTATTGCTTTGTGCTACAGTGCACCCCTGCTGCCCACAACCTTACTTCTCCTTCAAGATCTGAATCTAGCACTAAATTCATGTATACAAGTAAAGATTGCGCCTGGATCAGGGTTGACCGGCACGCTGATTTCCAACATTTGTCTCTCGCGGACTTTCCACCTCCACGCAGACAAAATTGTTACAAGCATGAAAGCAATCGCCCACTTAATGAAGGCTTTAAGGGTGCACTTCTCCACCATGTTCATCCCAAATAGAGTATGTTTTAATTAGTTTAGTTAAATCAATACAGTGGGGCTCAAGCTGAGTAAACAAACACAGCAGCGAAAGTAGGCGGAAGATATACCATACTCAGTAGCGTCAGTCGTTTTAAAGTCTTACCCTGAGCGATTTTGATCCTTGCATCCGCTCGTTGGAGTCTAGTCATCTCAGCTGCAAGATTAGCCTGCTTGATAGTATTGATGTTCAATATCTAGCCAGATTAGCATTTGTAAATATGTGTATATACCTCTTGTAGTCTGAGAGGGCTCACCGTTTCTGAGATAGAACTGGTGCGATCATGTAAAGCCTTGAGACGTTGATCGACAACTGGCAGCGCATTGTACTCTTGCAATAGATCTCTCTTGAAGGTAGTCGGTATAATACAATAGCGCAGCTGGAAGCCCGCCTCTGTGAGTTAATTTACATAGCGATTGTTGTATCAAAGATAATGCTGAATGTAGTGAATGCTGAGGAGAAATCGTCGATACAGCCATGGCGCTACTTCTATCAGTTCTTCATCCGTTAATCCTTCTGCATTTAAGGTTGTTAGAACAACAAAGCTTGTATGATGAACAAAAGACTGGCCGATGACTTTAAAAATTGCTCTATCTTGTTCAAGAGGAGCTTCCAAGTAGACTTCATTTCGTAAAGCACCTGATTAACCAATCCAAAGCCATCGTCGCTCAATTGTCTCAACAAAGCTTCAGGCGTGCATTTGTTGACGTCATCGGTGATCCATGAGCTTAAAGGGTGTTTTACACCTCCTGGGACGTTCAGCACGCAGTGAGCGACGGTGAGATCGATGTATGGATTGCTGAGATAGATGAACGTCCATAATTGGCCGTCCTCCCGCAAGCGCCCTGAGATTCCTCAAAGCACGTGAATTCTTGGAAAAATGGGTTGATCTGGAATGAGAGTAGCTTATACGTTGTCTGTCGATTTGGGTATATCTCACTGTTCGTTTTGTCAATTAGCTTTATCAATCGAACTGTGTGACTTAATTTTCGGCCAAATTTGAATTCCTCGGTGGTTAGCTGCGTAGCTCTTTGGAACCCTACACAACCCAAATCGAAATGCAAAAACTCCCTTTCCCACAATGAGATTTAGCGATAGCAGATATTCTGTAAAATTTACTGCAATTTACCCCTTTTCACTCAGGCCTAGCGAAACACTCTCGATCGCTACTTTCGAGACGGTTGGTCTAGAGCTCATAGTTCATCTGGGGTTTTTGACCCAATAATTTAATGTCTGTTGCCGACCGCTGAGATTCGTTTCTGGAGCTCTTATGAACCTTAATCGCAACTTGCGCTGACCGTGCCTAATTACAAGATGCGAAGGAGTTAGTTCGAAGGGACCTGTTCATGAGTGGTCAGCAAGTCAAAAGGGTATGTCAGGGTGTAAAACTAGCACCTTTGTTCAAAAGCGCCTCCAGGGACCATGCATCGAAAACTAGTGTAGTCTCTACCTTATTCTGACCTCGCGCATGTTAGTAGCTGTTGAGTTGATGTGCTGAGATACTAACTAGTTGCGAAGACTTCGGTCACTTCGATACTCGGCGTGGAGGATTCGCACTTCTTCAGCAGCTTCTCCATGGCGATATTACCAGCTCGGTATCTCATCTATGGGGCACTCACGCCTAGTGCCGCTAGTTGCGCTTTGGCAAACGTCGCTATAAGTGCATGTATTGTACCATTTGGTGTCTTTGAGACGCATTAACGAGTGGTTTGATGAGCAGGCTGAAAATGACGATGGGCGTAACAAAAGGGAGATGCTGTAGACCTTGATAATCGAGACAGAGTGTTGTATGACGCTTGAAAGATATTGTGCAATCGGCTGCAAGGCTTCTCTGAGCTATTGGCAAGGTCAATTAATGCAGCCAAGTACGCGTGTGCCAATGCTTTTCTCGCTGGTATCCTGGGACAAGAGATGAAGAAGGGGTGACACGACTGTGTTCGTGAGATAGCTCATCAATAGTCTTCTAGGTGAATTTCTGATCGTCTCAGCGTTTATTTTAATTCGAATGCGCTTGTAAATTAGCTTCAATTAATTTGACCTGGCCCTGTGCTCGGAAAGACGTTTCATCACCCCCAACCCGTCCCTAATCTCCTCGCCGTTGCGTGTTTGACAGGAGGGCAGGCCTGTCTGTTCGATGGGAAAACTCGTAACCACGTTCCGATACACCGAAGCCTCGAGAATATTCTTCGATAATTAACAGAATGCTATGAAACCTCCTAAAAAGGTATTACCGTGACCAGTAGGGTCCGACAGCTTGTCCGAGTGCACAACTCGCCATACGTTCACGACAATGAACAAACCCAGTAACTATCCATCAATTGGCTCACGATCAAACTCAGTGGAGAGAAATCTCGGCTATTCCGGAAGAGCTGCAGCCTTATATATTTGCTTGGAAAGGAATCAAAACTAGGTGTGCAGCATCCGAGTTTGAAGTATTTTCACAACACCTGATCATCCCATGGCTCCATCAACTTATTTTCCGCTACAGTCTCAGCAAAATTTGGAATTGCCGAAGAGTGTGCCCACGGTTTCAAAGTCAACTCTTCTTCGATGGTATGTGCAAAGCAGCTAGACCATTGATTGCATGGATAGGCGGCAACGACCGACTCAATAGTGCGTTTGCTTATAAGAGTAGCGTTTTTACCCGCGTTGTCTACCATGTCAGCATGGGCAGTACAAAGTTTCCTGGTGGGTTTCCAAGTTCAAGATCTGGACCTACCAAAAAGAGTAGCAAGCTGAATCAATTGTCCAACGGTGGTGATTGTACCAACATCACCAATATCTTGGTGTCGAATGACTGCCTCTGCTACGCTCTCAGCCTGCTCCTTGGATGCCCCAAACCCTTTCAGTATATCCAGCGCAAGGTAGCCACCATAGAACTCAAAGGACAAGAGTGTTGCGCGAAGATTTTCCGGGGTAGCACCAATATCATGAAGGAGACGTGTTAGGTAGTAGGTTTCTAGACTGGGCAGAAACAGAGGCAGATGCTTTCGGGCGATTGAGGCGCCTTTTCATCATGTTAGCTCTGCCCAGTAGTCCCTATTCTCCTGAGAAAAAGTCCTACCATATAAGTACACCCGCATAGAGTGGTTGTAGACATCGTCTGGAAGCCGCTTCTTTGCATAATCATGGACTTTCTTTGCGAGTTCGGTCTCTGGAATTTGGATATCCGTTACGTCATGAACAGCGGGATCCCACGGACTGACGTCTTTCAGAAGGACAGACGTGGCATGTGGGACCGAAGTCCAGCCGTAAGACTCGAGGGTCTTTGCGGAATGATCCGCAGGTTGAGACATTACGAAAGAAGTGTCGATCGAATCAAGACCGAGAAAGACAAGTACTTTGTAGATGTGTGATATCAAGACGTGGTGCTCTCTGCAGCAGTACTGATTTTCATAAACGCTCTTGGAGCCTCCCTTCGCCTTTATTCTGATTCATTGTCCTCCGTTTCCGAGGGTTCAGAACGATTGCATCGCAAGTTGTCCGTGTAATCTTGGTAATCTGGACTTGCATGATTATGATTTCTAAGCAGTTTGCTTGCAGTGCCTATTACCTCCACTAATTGGGAGTGTGCCTTGAGGCGTAGCCGGTGATTACACAGAAAAGATATGAGTACGATAGGGCGCATGATTGCGTAGTGTCGGCGTAACAGGCCGCTTAGACATACTACACCTGTCGCGAAGGGCGTGTGACGGCATCGCCACAATTGGTAACGCATACTGGGGTTCGGCACGTCTTGAGAGCTTAGTAGCTTTTGGCGCCCTTCGGCCTAACTAGGAGATATCCTCGAGTGGGGTCCACTAGCGTGTACAGAGTTGTGCGTCGTACCTGTTTGGACGAAAGGCGCAGTCCCTCGCCTAATTTGCGAAGCTGTTTCGGCATTTGTTTCGTGGCTGAAGGGCGGCCTACGCCAGATCAGGCGAAAGGCGTAGTTGTGAACATTGCAGAGTTTTGCATTGCGCTCCGTACCATCCGTATACTCTATTGAAGTGCGGTAACGTTCGAAATCGTGCTAATTTCACATGGCGCATTTAAAGCCGCCGGGTTGGCATGGATACACTATTCACTCAGTTGGTGATCGGCTATTACTTCGACCACGAATATGGCTATCTCCATAAGAACATAATCGCATCTCAAAAATTGCTTTAAAATCCCGCTGAGTAGTTTTACCTCTGCACAAGACAACGAATCTCAGATACCATCAACCTATTGTCTTGGGATCTTGTGCAACTTCAATGTGCTCCTGTTCCGTCTCTCCAACCTCCTTCAAGCTCAGTCCATCGACTGTTGGCGCCTCCATCGCCGACTGAGTGTGGTTCGTCATGTAAGGCGTAGGATCCTCGACCATGAATGATGCAATAAGGGCCACAACACCGAATGGGATCGTAATATAGAACACAAATTGAAATGCGCGCCCGTATGCGTGGCGTACTGCGAGTCTCAATGTCTCTGCAATGGCAGGCGTCATGCCCTCGATCGAGCCCAGGGACGCTGGGTACGGCACTCCGATGTTGTACGTGATGGCGCCGGGAATGATTGCGCCGAGATCAGTTGCATTTAAGCCTGCAGCGATGGCAGCTCGAGGGATATCCTCACCAGAATAAGTTTTGAACTTGTTCTGGAAGATAGTATTGAATATGGCATTTCCGACGGCGCCGCCAGCCGAGCGGAACGTGCCTAGAAGTCCCATGGCAACACCGAGATGCGAGTATGGTACGTGCAGACTAGCAATGGCATAGCCGAGAATGGTAACCATGAGGAACATGGGAACTCCGAAACTTGGGACAAACGCCCAGGCGATCTTGTGGTTTGGGTTAACGGTGGCTGCGCTTGCTCCGATGAAGATAAGCTGCAAGGCCGTACCGATGACAAACAGCCACTTGATGTGTCCAATCCTGTGAGCGAAGATTGGGATGATGACGCTGACGACGATGGCGACGATGTTATTAGGTAGGGCGAGGACACCAATTTCAATGCCGTTAGTTGTGAACATGTACATGGTGCCTTGAGGTAGGAGGGCGGAGAGCGAGTTGAAGTTCATGCCAGAGATGAACAAGACGATGCAGATGCACAGAAATCCGCGCCACAACTTGAATAGCCTCAGCGGAAAGATGGGGTTCTTTGCAATGGTGAAGTCATAAGCAAAGCCACAGGCAAGAACCGCTATGCCGAGGAGCATGGGCGCGAGAACCGATGCTCCATGCCAAGGGTGCCCTGCAGACCCGGCCCAGGTGAGGCCAACAAGACAGGTTGCCAGGCCAGTAGTAAAGAGTGCGAGACCGAGCCAGTCAACCTCGAGAAACTGCTGCCATCGGGTCTTGTCGTAGTCGCCACGGGGACGGGATACTGGATTGTAGAAGAAGGCTGTACCGACGAACGTGATGCTCTCGACGATGATGGAGATGTAGAAAATCCATCGCCAAGTGGAATATTTGAGGAGGATATTGGCAAACAGAACGTTAAAGGAGCCCCTACAGCGGATCATGTGGTATTAGCGTTGTAGGATGGGGTGTATTAAGGGCATACTAGAAAGACTTACCAAGGAATCATGATACCGCCCTCGAGGATGCCAACACCAACAGATCGCCATTTGTTGGGAAGCATTTCTGTAGCTCCAGAATAAGACACAAAGACAAAACCAGCTCCAGCACCGATGACGGTCTCAGCTGCAACCAGGCTGGCAACGCTCTGAGCTGTCGCACCCACGATTGAGCCAATAAGCACGATAATCTGGCCGCCAAGGACAAGGATCTTGCGTCCAAAGACATCACTGAGGGGGCCAGCAATGGAGAAAGAGCAGGCGCTAGCGAGCGACCAGGCGCCGACGATCCAGGCGAAATCCACATCATTCCCCAGATCCCGCGAGACCTGAACGACGATGGCGGCGAGACAGGTGAAGGGGAGCGGCACTGCAGGACCAAAGGACGCGGCCATACACTGTACGTTCATTCTTTAGTCAGCATACTATCAAGAGTATGGATATGTTGGTTATTTCACGGGATCATAAGACATACAAATATGGAGATCCATGTCCTAGTTGTCGTTGAGGTTGTTTCGGGGTTGTCTTCGATGGCGGCGCGATGCGTGTCGTCCTCAAAATGAACCTTGGACTGTGCATGCGCCGCGAGCAGCTCTTTGTTTTGCTGGCCTCCCGCCATGGCGATATCAGTTTTGATGTACTCTGAAATTCCCAGCTGTTAATGCTCTCGAATCAGCGATGGCTTCTTCATCGCCCAAACCCAGCCAGAAACACGGGGTACTTATTGACATGTCCCCCGCATGGCACGGACGCATACTTAACGGGCGATGTTCAAAATGATCCCGGCAGTTCCAGAGTGCATTGTATCTGCCGACATGTCGAATTAGAGCCGAATCGCCGAACGAGGCGCGGGGCCGCCGAACGAGGCGCGGGGCCGCCAAACTTAAATCCCCACCTCTCCACACTTTGGGAAGTGGAGAGAGCTGAGCCCCGGTCTATAGTATGATTGCGGCTAGTTCTCACGGTAAATAACTCGCCGTGCTTCGTACTAATCATGCTATGGTTAAACTATGAGGTGAGTCTAAGAGCCGAAGTAGTCTAGAGAATCGATATATCACGAGCCTGGAGAACGATCTATTGTATTAGTAGAATCAAGTACATATAGCGAAACTTGTATAACTTCTATTCAAGTGTAGCTTATCGTTATATATAATGTATATATATAACTTTCCTCGAACAGGTTTAGAACGAAATCCGATTGATATTCTTAGCGTGGTAGCGAAGTACTAGAAGGCGCAGTACTATCAGGAATATACTGGTGTAGTTATAGAATAGTAATCACTAAGTACGGACACATTCCAATAACATAATACAATTCCAGTCACATCTATCTACGCTCTAAACATCTCTCGCACGATTATTACGTACATTCGTCCGTCGAACATGGGCATTCGCACGAGCACGGCTCAGTTAACCCGCACTACGAATAGGGTTATATGATCAGCCGAAATCCTCATTAGGTGCGCTCTAGAATGGGTGGAATTTTCTTTATGTTTCTGTCGCTTTGGCAATTCAATTAAAGCAGCGTCTCTTGGTGAATTGAGCGTTCCGGTAGTATGCCTTGGTAGGTCGCCCTTTGGTGCAGCGCTGACAGAGAGTGTCAATACTGCCGCGCAGATGATCCGGGATACCCTCATAGTTTTGAAGCAGAAGTAAGCATCGGTAGAGACGATCGTTATCTTGCGGAAACAACGATTAGTAAGGGGGTAAACTTGTAAACGCTGAGTGGGGCTTATTAATCTTTAAATATCGCAATCCAGGTTAAGAATACGCTAGCAATAATAAGTCTCTACCTAGAGGTAGAGTAGAGGTAGAAGTATTATTACTAAGACCTAGACGAGTATTTAGATAGAGATTAAGTAGAGATAGAGTTACTAAGAGTTAGATAGAGATAGAGTAGAGTAGTAATTATATAAGACTCTTACCTCTATCTCTACCTAACTCTTAGTAACTATATCTTTATCTAATCTATATATTCTATATTACTTTACCTCTATCTTTATTTAAGCTAAGTATTAAGATAGAGAAAAAAAAGATATAGTTCGTAGAAGTTAAGTAGAATTAGAGATTAGATTTTTAAACTATAAAACTTTACTTTATTTTTAAAAAAAATCTAAATAATTCAGATTAATTTCGTGTTTAAATAGTTTATATATTAATAATTATTTGTAAATATAAAGTAACGTAGTTTATAAGGAAGTTAGCTATCTAAGTAAATTAGCTACTGTATACTAGCGCGTTAACTTTATAATATTATAGCTATTCTATATAGTATATTAATAATTATAATAGGCTAGTTTACTCTTTAAATCTATTACTAGTATAAGTATTATTTATTTCTACTATATAGGTATACGTATTATATCTAGTCTTCTTATAATATTTATACTATTTCTCTTCTTATACTCTCTTTAACGTACTTTTACTATTACTATAACTACTATTTACTTATTTAGGTAATAAGTTTTATACTTTACTAGTAGTAAGAGTCTCTTCTATTTAAGTATATTATTACTTATAGCTTTTATATTTATTTTCTCTATCTAGTACTATTTAGAGATTAATTATCTTCTTTTTAGGAAGTACTATTTTATATACTATTTACTAAGTATTCTTACTTTACTAAATAATTTACTTAGTAAGTATATTAATAGCAGATTTATAGTATTTTCTTATACTCTCTAAAAGAAGATTATTTTAAATCTTAACTTTCCGCGCGTTATATAGTATTTATACCTATTAATTAACTACTTATTATAAAAATAGTAATAGTATATATACTACTATATATTATATAGAGATAGATATAAATACTTCTCTAAGCTTAATCTAGATAAGAGTAAGTAAGATAGTATAAGAAGTACTATAAGAGTTTATCTAGTGATATAGTATAGTAGTATACTTAGATAGAGAGTAATAAAGGTTTAATAACTACTAANCTATATTAAATAGACTAATAAGTAATAATCTTATTAAGTAAAGTAACTAGTTAGAATGTATAATTTAAGTTAACTATAGAGAAAGTAAATAATAAAATATAGTAGTTCTTATATCTCTATTACTTCTAGTTTTAGTATTTAGCTAATTCTTTAGTATCTCTAATGCCTTAAGTATCTTAAGATATTCTAGTATCTTCTAAGAATCTTATATCTTTAGATATTCTATCTTAGTAAGATACTATATTATATAATAAGCGCTTAATATTAATTATTATCTACTAATATAGACGTCTATAGGCCTTCTACTATATTATTATTTATTAAGAATAGAATCTTTCTTATTATATATAATAATATATTAAGCTTTAATAGTATATTCTATAGATTATATAGAACTAGACTAGTATCTCTAAAGTCTACTTAAATTTTCTTCTATATAATAGACTACTTAAACATAGCCTTAAAAACTAGTAGAAAAGTCTTTTTACTTATATAGCTAGTATAGTTAAATATTTAGTTTAATATTATATTACTATATTTACGCTTTTAAGATAAAAAAAAGATAATATTAAAAGACTATTAAAAGTAATAAAGTATAGAGATAATTAGAGAATATTTATATTTTTTCTATAAAGATTTTAAAATATAATAGAACTAAAGCTTTTATAGCTATTAATAATAAGTAGATTATATCTACTAATAGTAGAGCTCTTAATATAGATATTAAAGTACATTAGCTACGCTAAAGTAAGCTAGTTATTTACTTAGCTATTAGAGCTAATTATAAGGACTTAATTAGTAGTTTAGTTTTTAAATTAGATATTAATAAATATCTAATTTATAAAGATAATAAAGAAAGGTATTAAGTAATCTAATATATTAATACTTTAGATTATAGTAGCTTACTTATAGTTACTTAGCTAAATATATTCTTTTTTACTAAAACTCTCTAAGCTAATAATAACTAACTATAATAAAATCTTATATATTTTTAAGCTAGTCTTATATATTATAGTATAATACGTAATTAAGCTTAAAAGATTAAAGGGGCGACCCGTAATTAAGTAGATAGAAATAAGCTAAAGGTTAATTATTATAAAGAATAAATTAGAGAAGGTGCCTATCTACATATAAAAGATAATTATAATATATACTATACGCTTAGTTACGTAATACTATANTATATTTTNCTCNTNAGCTTTTATTACTTAGCTCTCTTAAGCGCCGTAAAACTATCGCTAAATTCTAAAGTAGTATCTCTTTTTACTTCGTGTTCTAATTATAGCTTAAACGTAGGCTAGTTCTTATAGTTAGAGATTATAGTCTAATCTCCTCTTGTAGTTACTATAAGTAGCTTTCGTTTACTACTATTACGTGCGACTCCCTTTTACTACTCTTTAATACTAAACTAATATTACTTTAATTACTTAGCTAATTAAGTAAATCTACTTAGTAATTACTATCTACCTTAGTACGCGCTCTTCTATTATCTTCTCTACTTCTCTCTTACTATATAAACTACTTATCTCTCTCTTCTAGAAGCTATTTATCTACTAACTTTTCTTCTTATTACTTTAACTACTTCTTTAATTTCTTTTTAACTATTATAACTTTAGTAGCTAGCGCTTTAGNTAGTNCTAGAGGCNGAGATAAGAAGCCTAACTAGTTCTTTACTATAGATAGTAATAAGTAGTTAAGTCTTTAGCTATATAAGACTTACTTAGCTAAGTTAGTTATTCTTAAGTAGCGTAAGTNCTTTACTAAANTTCTTTTAATACTCTAATTTAATAACTAACTACTCTTATAGTTAAGAAGTAAAAAGGCTATTAGATTAACCTAGCTTTTATTTATAAGCTAGCCTATCTTATCTAGTAGATTTAA